>NC_086454.1:107147263-107410263 GCF_028390025.1 Pseudophryne corroboree | reverse complement strand
TGTTAACCAATAATAATCGACCTAAGGTGTGTCGACCTAAGTGATGTCGACCTAGAGTCCGGAAACCGGTAAATTGCTAGTCTTAACATTATTTGAGTCATTACATGTCTATGAGAACAGTTCCCATACAGTAAGTAATACAAATAAATAAAAAACACCCACACCACCAAATAAAATGCTAAGAAGGACATGCAAAGTACAAGTAGTAAGGAAGGTAATACTCAACCATGTTTTTTTTTTTATTGCAGAGCAGTGGTTCTTATACAGTATGTGCATATCATGGTCAAACACGGGTCTGGGACTCCAGGTCGACAACAAAAAGGTCGACACATCTTAGGTCGACACCAATTGGTCGACGCGCCTTAGGTCGACATGGACAAAAGGTCGACATGGACAAAAGGTCGACCGGAACAAGGTCGACATGGAAAAAGGTTGACATGAGTTTTTTATGGGGGGTTATGTGTCGTTTTCTTCGTAGAGTGACCGGGAACCCCAATTAGTGCACCGCGTCCCCCCGCATGGTGCCTTCGCTCCGCTCCTCTTGGCACAGATTACCGTTCCAATCGTAGTCCACGTGGATCGTTAAGTATGAAAAGGTTCCAAAAAAGAAAAAAATTGTGAAAAACTCGTGTCGACCTTTTTCCATGTCGACCTTGTTCCTGTCGACCTTTTGTCCATGTCGACCTAAGGTGTGTCGACCAACTGGCATTGACCTAAGGTGTGTCGACCTTTTTGTTGTCGACCTGGAGTCCGGATACCGTCAAACACTGGCCCCCGTTTTCAGAATTCCGGGCCTGTCCATTGTAGATTACTGCCACCTACTGACAGCAGTTTATATTGCGATTCAACACTGGCAAAGACATCCAAATTAAGGGCCTACACAGTAATTCAGAGTTGATCGCAGCAGCAAATTTGTTAGCGGTTGGGCAAAACCATGGCCCTCATTCCGAGTTGTTCGCTCGCAAGCTGCTTTTAGCAGCTTTGCACACGCTAAGCCGCCGCCTACTGGGAGTGAATCTTAGCATAGTAAAATTGCGAACGAAAGATTCTCAAAATTGCGATTACACACCTCTTAGCAGTTTCTGAGTAGCTTCAACCTTACTCGGCATCTGCGATCAGTTCAGTGCTTGTCGTTCCTGGTTTGACGTCACAAACACACCCAGCATTCGCCCAGACACTCCTCCGTTTCTTCAGCCACTCCCGCGTTTTTCCCAGAAACGGTAGCGTTTTTTCGCACACACCCATAAAACGGCCTGTTTCTACCCAGAAACACCCACTTCCTGTCAATCACATTACGATCACCAGAACGAAGAAAAAACCGTGAGTAAAATTCCTAACTGCATAGCAAATTTACTTGGCGCAGTCGCTCCGTTGCGAAAAAAAAAAAACCGAGCGAACAACTCGGAATGACCCCCCATGTGCACTGCAGGGGGGCAGATATAACATGTACAGAGAGAGTTAGATTTGGGTGGGGTGTGGGCAGTGGCGTCAAGAGGGGGGTGCGGGGGGTGCGGCCCGCACCCAGGTGTCACCCTTCAATAGGGTGACACCAAAAAGAGCTGTACACCCGCCTGGCCTGACTACTTTTACCGCCGCGGCGTCGCCGGGTCTGTACTGCCGCAATCAATAGATGCCGGGTGCAGTATGTCACTCACCGTGACGTCATGCCGCTCTTAGCAACCAGCCGCTGGCTTCCTTAACTACCCACCCGGCATGCTCCCGGCAGCGACACGCCTTTCCCAGCAACCGCCCGCTGGTGTCCTTAGTTACGGTCCCAGCATGCATCTCGTCCAGCTGCGCAGAGTCACGTTCAGTGCGCCGGTTACGTCACAGTACCGGCGCCACCCACGGAGAGGCGGGAGAGACACACTGTTGGACTCACAGTCCTCTTATATATAAGGTATGTTCATCTTTTATCGCTTTTATTGCACCTGATGAAAAGGCCATTGGGCCTTAAACGTTGTTCTATTAAAAGCAACAGCTTATTTGAAAAAGTCCGGAGGAGTGCCGCCTGTTCCTTTCTCTAAGGGGACACACCTGCATTTGTCTATTATTCATTTGGGAAGGCACCCCGGCTATTACAATGGATATCCCAGAGTGCCCTTTCCAGTGACTGTATATATATATATATATATATATATATATATATATATATATATTATATATATATATTGTGTGAGTGTAATGTATATATATATATATATATATATATAATATATATATATATATATGTCATCACGCCGGCACCGCAGGGCAGGCCATTCGGGGGGGTAGACCGTAGATGTATTATTCTGGGAGGAAGAATGGGAGTCCAGTGTATGGTGCCCACGTGGGGTGCGCCCGGCTCCTGTCTTTGCAGCTAGCGGGTACCCGGGCCGGCTCTCATCCCTGCCTGCCACCGCCGGAGCACCGCCGGGCGCGCACGGGAGATGCGCCTGGATCTCGTCACTGCCGGTGAAGGAGCACCGCCGGGCGCTTGGTTCCTGTACCTGCCGCCGCTGGAGCTGGTAGGCTTTAAAATGAAATGACAGTCTGTCCAGTATGTTTCTCTCCAACCCTGTGTCCCCAGCCCACTCTGCATCCTCTCCCACCCGGCGTCCCAATCTCTCCCACTCTGCATCCTCTCCCACCCAGCGTCCAAACCTCTCCCACTCTGCATCCTCTCCCACCCAGCGTCCCAGTCCCCAGCATGTCCCCCTCCCACTCTACGTCCTCTCCCACCCAGATCCCAGTCCCCAGCATGTCCCCTCCCACTCTGCGTCCTCTCCCACCCAGCGTCCCAGTCCCCAGCATGTCCCCCTCCCACTCTGCGTCCTTTCCCACCCAGCGTCCCAGTCCCCAGCATGTCCCCCTCCCACTCTGCGTCCTCTCCCACCCAGCGTCCCAGTCCCCAGCATGTCCCCCTCCCACTCTGCGTCCTCTCCCACCCAGTGTCCCAGTCCCCAGCATGTCCCCTCCCACTCTGCGTCCTCTCCCACCCAGCGTCCCAGTCCCCAGCATGTCCCCCTCCCACTCTGCGTCCTTTCCCACCCAGCGTCCCAGTCCCCAGCATGTCCCCCTCCCACTCTGCGTCCTCTCCCACCCAGCGTCCCAGTCCCCAGCATGTCCCCCTCCCACTCTGCGTCCTCTCCCACCCAGTGTCCCAGTCCCCAGCATGTCCCCCTCCCACTCTGCGTCCTCTCCCACCCAGCGTCCCAGTCCCCAGCATGTCCCCCTCCCACTCTGCGTCCTCTCCCACCCAGCGTCCCAATCCCCAGCATGTCCCCCTCCCACTCTGCGTCCTCTCCCACCCAGCGTCTCAGTCCCCAGCATGTCCCCCTCCCACTCTGCGTCCTCTCCCACCCAGCCTCCCAGTCCCCAGCATGTCTCCCTCCCACTCTGCGTCCTCTCCCACCCAGCATGTCCCCCTCCCACTCTGCGTCCTCTGCCACCCAGCGTCCCAGTCCCCAGTATGTCCCTCTCCCACTCTGCGTCCTCTCCCACCCAGCATCTCCCCCTTCCTCTGTCCCTCTATCCATTATGTCCTGCTCCCACCCTGCATCCCCCTCTCACCCAATGCCCCCGTCCTCCTCAGTCCCTTCCTCCACCATGTGTCCTCCCTCTCACCCAGTGCCTCTTAAGGATACCCCCCTTCTGATTGGACACTACCCCTTTCAATTTTCCATATCCCCACTTCCTTCTTCGATCACCGTATGTGTGTGTGTTTACACATATATACATATATATATATATATATATATATATACATACACACACACGCACGCACGCGGAGGTCCATGGGGGGTGACACCATGAGTTACCACACCGGGTGACACCAACCCTAGTGACGCCTCTGGGTGTGGGCAAACTGAAATCTACCCTGCAGAGAAGCAAAATAACCCACCTACAGTAGATCTAACTCTCTCTGCAAATGTTATATTTGCCCCACCTGCAGTGCACATGGTTTTGCCCAACTGTTAACAAATTTGCTGCTGCGATCAACTCTGAATTACCCCCTGAAACTGTTACATAAATTCAGTGTTCGGGCATTTATTTACTGTATAGCTAAAATCAGATTGAGAACTGTAGTTCCTATATCAATGCGCATGAAAATCAATGTTTTATACAACTGTGGTATGCTTGTGATATGGAAACTACTCGGATCACCTTTATCATTAGTTTTTATCTGCAGCTTTGTACAGACAGGGAGAATACTTATTCTTCAGAACTCTTACTACACTGCTGGTTGGCTACTTAGACTATTGGGTTTGACCCCTAGTCTAGAGGAAGGGGTGGTCTTCAGTTTGCCGGCGGTCGGGCTCTCGACGACCAGCATACCGGCGCCGGAATCCTGACCGCCGGCATACCGACACCGTATCTCCCTCTTGGGGGTTCACGGCCCCCCTGGAGAGAGAATAGATAGCGTGGCGCGCGTGCCACTGTGCACGCAGCATGGCGAGTGCAGCGAGCCTGCAAGGGGCTCATTTGCGCTCGCCCAGCTGTCGGTATGCACGCGGTCGGGATTCCGGCACTGGTATGCTGGCCGCCGGGAGCCCGGTCGCCAGCATAAAATACTACACCCTACAACAACCTGTGCAAAGCTTTTTACACCACCCCCTTGTATTCATGTTCATAAATATCCATAACTGAATGAAAGCTAAATAGTTGGCACAAAACAATTATGCCAATTACTCCATGAATTAAAAAAGTATAAAACAAATGCAGCTTTTCAATAATAACTGCACTTGGCCCAGTAAGGATTTTTGTAATTGTTATAAACTTTGTTTTGGAATTTGAACAATGTTTCAATATCAGTAAGAAACAGTTTTATGTGTTCAAAAGAGTTTGGAAACAGATTATGAAAATCTGGTATAATGTAATTGTAACTGCTCTATGAAAATCTGGTATAATGTAATTGTAACTGCTCTAATATTGGCCCTCATTCCGAGTTGTTCGCTCGCAAGCTGCTTTTAGCAGATTTACTCACGCTAAGCCGCCGCCTACTGGGAGTGAATCTTAGCTTCTTAAAATTGCGAACGACGTATTCGCAATATTGCGATTACACCTCTCTTAGCAGTTTCTGAGTAGCTCCAGACTTACTCGGCATCTGCGATCAGTTCAGTGCTTGTCGTTCCTGGTTTGAAGTCACAAACACACCCAGCGTTCGCCCAGACACTCCTCCGTTTCTCCAGCCACTCCCGCGTTTTTCCCAGAAACGGTAGCGTTTTTCCGCACACACCCATAAAACGGCCAGTTTCCGCCCAGTAACACCCACTTCCTGTCAATCACACTACGATCACCAGAACGATGAAAAAGCCGTGAGTAAAATTCCTAACTGCATAGCAAATTTACTTGGCGCAGTCGCACTGCGGACATTGCGCATGCGCACTAAGCGGAAAATCGCTGCGATGCGAAAAAATTTACCGAGCGAACAACTCGGAATGACCACCATTGTTTGCTCATTGTATGTAGCCATTATTTAGAAGCAAGTTTAGATGAATGTTATCCTTGGTCACATATACATTTGTATAAAACTATAGTTCCTAAACACATGCGCAGGATGAAAACCATATGTTTAATCCTGTTAGTATTTACCATATTAGACAACACTGATATGGAGGCGGTTATCCTTTAGTACTGTTTCTTTAATTAGTTCGCCATGAAATAAACTTTCTTTGTGTTATCACAGAAAGGACTGGGTTTCAGCTGCGCCCTGTGGCTGGGCTACTATCTGCTCGGGATTTCCTCTCCAGTTTGGCTTTTCGTGTTTTCCAGTGCACCCAGTATATTCGACATGCATCTTCACCGATGCACTCGCCGGAGCCGTAAGTAGCAAAGCAAAATATGCAACATGTTTACTGCCACTTATGTTGCCCATGAAAACTGAATTACAACAAGTGTGATGCCCAAAAGGAATCTAATGATAATCAATGGTATAATTACCAGGCACTTGACTCATAAATGCAGTTAGGAAGGTGACTGTTATTAGACCTTTTCTGTAGCCATCATTCAGAAACACTAACAGGCCTCAATGTTGCTGGATGTGTTTATTTTATTATTATTATTTATTATTATTACCAGTTATTTATATAGCGCACACATATTCCGCTGCGCTTTACAGAGAATATTTGCTCATTCACATCAGTCCCTGCCCCAGTGGAGCTTACAATCTATATTCCCTACCACATGTACACGTAGACACATTCACGCCTAGGGTAATTTTTTGTTGGGCGCCAATTAACCTACCAGTATATTTTTGGATTGTGGGAGGAAACCGGAGTACCCGGAGGAAACCCACGCAAGTACGCGGAGAATATACAAACTCCACACAGTTGGGGCCATGGTGGGAATCGAACCCATGACCTCAGTGGTGTGAGGCAGTAATGCTAACCATTACACCATCCGTACTGCCCAGTCGGTCAAAGCGCCAAATCTGTGTTGCCAGGTTGCCCGATGCTCAGGCCAGTGGCAAAATGAAATTAGTCTGTCTGGGAGAGAATCCTCCAGGCTGTCTCTGTCAGAAAAAGGTCCTGTGGCCTTACAGACAAAAAAGTAGCCCTTAAAAAAATGTTCCTTGGACACATAGATTATGCCAGGTACAAATCTGTCCAGCATATGTCAGGAGTACTGTACATTAGCTATACTTATCCGGACTCATTTGTGCATTCCGAATGTTCTGCCCCACTTGTAATCCATAAACACTTTATCTCCATCACTATTCCTGACATGTATTTGTACCACTAGTATCTCGCATCAAACCCATTTATAAATTAGACAAGAAAAATAAGAGAGTGGTCCACAAGCACTGTTGAACTAAGTCCCAGTAGAAAGGTTTTCCACGCTTTCTCCTGGATTCCCTATGAATTCAATCGCACCAAAGGAGTGGGAAAAAATTGATCAGGTACCAGATCGTAATCAGTTTCTCATCACTAGTCAATACCACAAACCTTGGACTCACCTAAAATCAGTGAGATGCGTTCCTCAAAAGGTATCTTTGGTTTTCACACATTCAACACATCAGAGCATAAATCTTTCCCATAAAAAGGACACTCACCAAGAGAATAGTCCCTATGTTCATCAAAAGGTTTCTTCAATATAGTGTTTCCAGAAAAGTATAGTTCCAGGGGCATCGGCTCCAAATAATCATCAAGCAGAATATTCTCCTCAACGATATTTATTCATACAGTTCAGACAAAAATGTATACAAAAATCCATTTATAAAAACAGGTAAAAACATAAAAAGTTCTTGTATAGGTTGATCTGTTCCACTCTACTCCCCAAGGAAACAAAAAACATATTCCTCTCACCAACAGATCCCGGGAAACATGGGAGATAGAAAATTTTTAGGTTTAAAGATTATATTCCCTAAGGGTCAGCAGAAGTGGATATCCCCAACAATATTACTTATACTACCAACGCATTTTGGAAATATCTTCCTTCCTCACCCTGAGGTTAGGGTTAGGCACCACCTAGGGGTGGTTGTTAGGTTTAGGCACTAACGGGGAGGGTTAGGCTGTCAGGAAGGGGGGTTAGGTTTAGAGGCACTACCAGGGGAGGTTAGGGTTAGGCTGTGGGAAGAGAGGGTTAAGGGGTAGGGGAGGGTATCCGGTCTTTAGGTTGACAATACTTAAGTTGACACTCCTTAGGTCGACCACTATTGGTTGACATGCATTAGATCGACATGGTCATTAGGTCGACATGGTCACTGGGTCGACATGGCAAATGCCAACACATGAAAAGGTCGACATGAGTTTTTCACATTTTTCTCTTATGTCCTAGAGGATCCTGGGAATCCATTTAGTACCATGGGGTATAGACGGGTCCACTAGGAGCCTTGGGCACTTTAAGAATTTGATAGTATGCGCTGGCTCCTCCCTCTGTGCCCCTCCTACCAGACTCAGTTTAGAAAATTTGCCCAGAGGAGCCGGTCATGTTGCTGGAAGCGCCAGAAGAGTTTTCTGCATTTATTTTCTCTGTTTGTTATTTTCAGGCAGGACTGGATGGCACCACCCTGCCTGCTTCATGGGATTTAGGGAAGGGAGGGGACGGCCCAACCTCTTGAAGGGTTAATGGTCCCGTTCCCCACTGACAGGATACTAAGCTCCTGAGGGAACTATTTGCAAGCCCCACCACGCCGAGCGTACATTCCCGCAGCACGCCGTCACCCCTAACAGTACCAGAGGATAGAAGAGTGGTGGATCTAAGCTGGCGTCCCAGTTAGTGAGTCGCCGGACATTATGGTGGCATGAGGGTACAGAGACACACGGCTTCTGAGGGAGCGAGCTGAGTCTAAGTACACTACGGGTGTACACAGTACCCAGACTGGCATTACAGACTTAAAAGGCGGCCTACTCCATTTTAAGCACTAAAATCACCTCAGCCAGTGTAAAAAAGCGGAAAGACCACGCGCCATTGAAGGGGCGGGGCTTCACTATGAGTGGATCCAGCAGATCACCAGCGCCATTTTCCCTCTGCAGTGGACACAGACGCTGACTGACAGGGACGCGCAGCTCCTCCAGAGAGACTCCAGATTACCTCAGCGGTAACAGGGGGTCATAGCAGGAGGTAAGCGATAACTAGTGTACTAAGTCCCCACTCTGGGTACTTAGTTTGTGACCCGGCTAAACTTGGCATTAGCAGTTAGGGCGCTGTGTGCTGGCTCCAGACTATCTCTGTGTCTCTATTGAAGGGCTCTTTGTGGGTTAATTGTGCATTTAACCTTTTCCTGTGTGTGTGCTGTCACTGTCACAGTATGTCAGACAAAGAGTATGTTTCATGTAAGGGGGTTCACTGCAGTGTACTCAGTGCAGTGCACCCTCCCAGACTAGTGGGGCAGAACCAGCTTGGCTGGATTCCATTAGTGGAAAGATCTCCAATATTTCTAATAAATTGTCCCGCAATGAGAAAAAGACACAATACTTAAGACATTCGATGACTGAGTTTATGAACAGAGACTCAGTACCCAAACCAGCGTCCCAGTCCCCTACCATTTTTCCGCAAAAACGTCCTTTGGCCCATATCCTGCAGTCTGACTCTGATGATGAGGGGTCAAAAATGGTGGAGGGGCAGTGGACGCAGAAGTGGGGGAGGCTACTCTGTCACAGGGTATAGAGGCTCTCATAGAAACTACCTGAGAGGTTCTGCATATCCCTGATAAAGTAACAGAGGAGACTGAGGAATCTTATTTTAATGTAAAAAAATAAATCCTCAGCCACTTTTCCTGTGTCAAAGGAACTAAATAGCCGATTTGAAGAACCGTGGGTTAATCCTGATAGGAAATTTAAAATCCCTGGCTACGCCAGTGGACTCCAGGAAAGGCGTGGAAGGCCTACCCTTTACTGGAGACGCCTTATTTGGAGATGAACTAGACAAATTGATCTCCAAAGCTACTACGGGTAAGTCCACTTATCTTCCTTCTGCAGCTCCCCCAGCCAGGAAAGCCTACTCAGGACCTACTCTACAGTCCTTTCGGACTGCCAAGTTTAAGGGCAAAACCAGAGGTTCTTCTACAGCAAGCAAAGGCACTAGAGGTAAACCACGAAACCCAGCAACTGCAGGTTCACACAAACAGAGCTCAAGTTCTGCTTCCTCAAAGCCTTCAGCATGACGATGGACCGCGATGCCTGGAAAACTGGTAGGTGGGAGCCCGACTGAAATATTTCAGTCACATCTGGACAACATCATGCCAGGATCCCTGGGTCATAGAGCTTATTTCCCAGGGCTACAGACTGGAGTTTCAGGATCTCCCATCTCACAGATTCTTCAAATCAGGCTTACCAGTTTCACAGGAAGCAAGTATAACCTTACAGGACGCCATTCAAAACTGGTACAGACTCAGATCATTGTTCCAGTTCCACCTCATCTGCAAAACAAGGGATATTATTCCAACCTGTTTGTAGTACCGAAACCAGATGGTTCGGTAAGACCGATTTTGAACCTCAAGTCATTGAACCCGTACTTATGAGTGTTCAAATTCAAGATGGAGTCTTTGAGAGCGGTGAACTCAGGTGTGGAGGAGGGGGAATTCCTAGTGTCTCTGGATATCAAGGACAGGCCCACCATCAGGGGGTGCTGCGGGCACAATAGTCCCGGACCCGGCCTCTCTAACAGAGAGGAGAGGGCCCGGACCACTCATGCCGCCGCCTGCAGTCCGCCCGCCGCTCTGCCCCATTTTTGTGCCCGAGATCTGACTGTCACAGGAGGGGGAGAGGACGCTGGAAGCATCAATTGTAAGCGTCCCTCCCAAAATGTCCGCCGCCTCATAAGAGACAGTTATTAAAGATACTAGAGGCTAATCTAATATCTTTAATAACTGTCTCCTTTGAGGCGGCGGCCATTTTGGGAGGGTCGTTTTCAATTGAATCTTGCAGCATCCTCTCCCCCCTCCTGTGACAATGTCAGAACTCGGGCATGAAAAGGGGGTGGAGCTACCAGAAATGAGGGGGCGTGGCTACAAGGGACCAGACTGGCTGCTATGACAAGGAGTGTGAGGAAGAGAGAAGGTGGGTATGGATGGGTGTGTGTATGTGTGTGTGTGTGTGTATGTGTGTTAATATGGGGCATTAATATGGTGCAAGGGGCATTAATATAGTGTTGCTCCATATGTGCACAGGATTTTTTTTTAAAATACATATCTATTTTTTTTAAAACTTTTATATATAATTTAAGGGGGGGGGAGGGACCTGCCTATTTTGTCAGTCCCGGGCCCCACAATTTCTGATGGCAGCCCTGATCAAGGATGCGTACCTTCACATTCCGATCTGGCCACCTCATCAAGCTTATCTACGGTTTGCACTGCAGGACTGACACTACCGGTTCCAGGCCCTACCATTTGGTCTCTCCACAGCGCCGAGAGTGTTCACCAAGGTGATGGCAGAGACAGGGCTGGATCTAGACCTTGCGGCGCGCCGGTCCAAAAAATAAGGGCGTGGCTTCATGGATTAGGGGCGTGGTCCGTTATGCCCCCTGTAGCTGTGCCCACAGTAGTATTGCCCCCAGTAGTATTGCCCCCAGTACTGTGCCCCCTTTAGAGTAGAAAATAAAAAATAAATTAATACTTACAATCCCCGTTCCTGCTTCCCGACCGCTACTGCCCTCCATCTCCAGCCACCTGCGCCGCTCCTCGGATCTATGGGAGAGACGTCATGATGTCTCTCCCATAGCACCACATAGACACAGTGTAGTGCGGTGCGCAATGACTTCATCGCGCATCACACAGCTCCCGGCATCTAAACAGCACCGGGCAGCACCAGTAGCGGATCTTGCCACGGCGGCTGCGCCCTCCGTAAGGCGGGCCCTGGGCAAAAATCCTGCTTGCCCGTAGCAAGATCCGCTACTGGGCAGAGATGATGTTTGTACTCCGCAAACAGGGAGTGAACATAATTCCATACCTGGACGATCTTCTGATAAATACGCCATCCAGGGAACGGTTGATGGACAGTATTCACCTCTAAACAAGACTACTCCTGGATCACGGGTGGATTCTGAACTTACCAAATCTCACCTGGAACCGACGCAGAGGCTTTCCTTCCTGGGAATGATACTGGACACGGAATCTCAGAGAGTGTTCCTTCCCTTGGAGAAGGCTATGGAAATCCAATCGATGGTTCGGGCTGTCCTGAAGCCAACCCGGATCTCGGTGCATCTGTGCATTCGCCTTCTGGGGAAAATGGTGGCCTATTACGAGGCACTTCAGTACGGAAGGTTTCATGCGAGGCCCTTGAAGCTGGATCTGTTGGACAAATGGTCCGGATCACATCACATGCACCAGAGGATCTGTCTGTCGCCAAAAGGCCAGAAACTGCACCATCTACCAGATGGTGTACGTGTTTCCTCCACTTCCTCTGATCCCAAGAATTCTCAAAAGAATAAGAAGGGAAAAGGTTCAAGTAATACCCATTGCTTCAGACTGGCCAAGAAGGGCTTGGTACGCCGACCTTCTGGAAATGCTCCTCGAAGATCCGTGGCCTCTGCCTCTTCGCGAGGATCTTCTACAACAGGGCCCATTCGTCTATCAAGACTTACAGCAGCTATGTTTAACGGCATGGAGGTTGAACGGCTGATCCTAGCCAGGAGAGGGATTCCTGACAAGGTCATCCCGACTATGATCCAAGCCAGGAAAGGGGTAACGCCTAAACATTACCACGTATATGGAAGAAGTATGTATCTTGGTGTGAGAGCAGACAATATTCCGCGGTGGAATTTTATCTGGGACATCTCCTGCTTTTTCTGCAGTCAGGAGTGAATGTAGGCCTACGTCTAGGTTCCATTAAAGTCCAGATTTCGGCTTTGTCTATTTTCTTTCAGAAATAATCGGCTTCTCTCCCTGAGGTCCAGACATTCTTGAAAGGTGTTCTGCACATCCAGCCTCCCTTTGTGCCTCCCATGGCACCTTGGGATCTCAATTTGGTGTTGAAGTTCCTCCAATCGGACTGGTTTGAACCATTACAGGAGGTAGACGTAAAGTACCTTATGTGGAAGACCGTCACACTGCTGGCCTTGGCCTCAGCAAGACGCGTTGTCTCACAAGAGTCCCTACTTAATTTTCCATGAGGACAGAGCTGAACTCAGAACTCGTCAGCAATTTCTTCCTAAGGTGGTGTCCGTTTTTCACATCAACCAACCTATTGCGGTTCTGGCACCTATGCTACTTGGATGTTGTGAGGGCTTTGAAAGTGTATGTAAAGAGAACGGCTCATCACAGAAAATCTGACTCGCTGTTCATTCTAAAATTGGGTGTCCTGCTTCAAAGCAGTCTATTGCACGCTGGATCAAGCTCACTATCCAGCATGCTTATTCCATGGCAGGATTGCCGGTTCCAAAATCTATACAGGCCCACTCTACTAGGTCGGTGGGTTCTTCTTGGGCGGCTGCCCGGGGTGTCTCCACTTTACAGCTCTGCCGAGCAGCTACTTGGTCAGGTTCGAACACGTTTGCAAAGTTCTACAAATTCGATACTTTGGCCTCTGAGGATCTTCAGTTTGGTCAATCAGTTCTGCAGGAACCTCAGCACTCACCCACCCTGTTTGGGAGCTTTGGTACATCCCCATGGTACTAAATGGATTCCCAGTATCCTCTAGGACGTAAGAGAAAATAGGATTTGAATTACCTACCGGTAAATCCTTTTCTCGTAGTCCGTAGAGGATACTGGGTGCCCGCCCGGTGCTTCGCTCTTCCTGCACTGTTACTTGGTTAAGTATTCTGGTTTGTTCAGCTGTTGCTGTTCATGTTTCAAGTTTGGTTAGCATGGCTTTCCTATTGTTCTGTGTGCTGGTTCGTAATCTCACCACTTTTCTTATCTGTCCTTCTCTCAAAGTATGTCTGTCTCCTCGGGCACCGTTTCCTAGACTGAGTCTGGTAGGAGGGGCATAGAGGGAGGAGCCAGCGCACACTATCAAATTCTTAAAGTGCCCATGGCTCCTAGTGGACCCGTCTATATCCCATGTTACTAATTGGATTCCCAGTATCATCTACGGACTACGAGAAAAGGGTTTACCGGTAGGTAATTAAAATCCTATTTTTTAATTTTTTTTACTTTTTCATACTTTATGATCCTTGTGGACTACGATTGAAAATAGTAACCTGCCCGAAGCATGGTGAGCAAAGTGAGCCATGTGAGGGGACACCGGCCCTCATTCCGAGTTGTTCGCTCGCTAGCTGTTTTTAGCAGCATTGCAAACGCTAGGCCGCCGCCCTCTGGGAGTGTATCTTAGCATAGCAGAATAGCGAACGAAAGATTAGCAGAATTGCTACTAAATATTTTCTTGCAGTTTCTGAGTAGCTCCAGACCTACTCCTAGATTGCGATCAGCTCGGTCCGTTTAGTTCCTGGTTTGACGTCACAAACACGCCCTGCGTTCGGCCAGCCACTCCCCTGTTTCTCCAGACACTTCCGCATTTTCCCCTGACACGCCTGCATTTTTTAGCACACTCCCGGAAAACGCTCAGTTACCACCCAGAAATGCCCCTTTCCTGTCAATCACTCACCGATCTGCAGTGCGACTGAAAATCGCCGCACGATCAACAGCAAAACTGCTACGTTTTTAGTTAAATAACTAAGCGCATGCGTGCTGCGTACCATGCGCATGCGCATTTAGCAACAATTTGCAGCATAGCGAAAATCAGCAAAGAGCGAACAACTCGGAATTACCACCACGGTGCACTAAGTTGGGTTCCTGATCACTTTATGAAGAAAACAACAATTTTTCTTTTTAAAACTCATGTCAACCTTTTTCCATGTCGATCTTATCCATGTTGACCTAATGACCTTGTCGACCTATTTCATGTGTCAACCTAGTCATTATCAACCAATAGTGGTTGACCTAATGACTGTCCACCTAGTTACTGTCGACCCAACGAACCACACCCTAGAGGAGAGAGGATATCATACTTACCTCGCTTCTGTCGGGGATTTTAAAGATCTGGATGCCGGCATCGGTATTGTGACTGCCGGCATTCCATCTGCTGGTCACAGATACCAAACCTGTTCTCTTTTGTTTATATTTGGAAAGCCATTACAACTTTTGGCTTACTACAATATGGAATTTCCCTTTGTTTAATCCCGAGTAAGTAAAATCTTTTTGGGAATGCCCACACAAGAATAATGAACAAAGACATCTTTACATGTATGAAAATTTCATGATTCATGTAAACATACAGTACATGTAAGCATTTTTCTGTTTTGAGATCACGCGGTGTATGTGGGGCCTATAAGGTTACTTATACAATACGAAGTTTTGAGGTTTCCGGTTGCACCTTAAAGATATCTTTATGTGTTTCTACAACCGCATGTTAGTGTAAGCATTCAAGTGAGCATAATTCTCTGTATCTGGCAAACACTACAAGGTGGATCCTGTGTTATATACTTGATAAAGCTAAATATTTATCTTACTTAAAACCCTTTAAGAGGTCTAAGAACACTGTACGCTATTAACGTATGGAATACCGTAAGGGTACGCACGTTGCGTAACAATCGCTTAGCCGTAGTCGAGACGCTCAAGCGTCACGTTCGCTCACGGCCAAGAGATCACAGGCAGGCACACTATTGGCTGCCGACTAACGTAATGATTCGCTATAGCGTAGCGGACGCTCGGGACCACGAGGAGATCACCAGCGGCGCAGACGCTCACAATGTTAAACCTTTATAACTATACCATAAAACAGTGTATTATGCAGTAAATCCTTGCGTAGTGATAAGATGAGAATGCAACACTGTGTAAGCGGGCTTACACTAAAGCTGTTTGAGCGATAGAGACGCTCCTATTACCCACTGCAATATAATGAACACACAATACCGGTCTAAGGGTCTAACGCCTTTTAAGGAAATGAATGAACGTTCAAAAAGAATAATACAATACAAGTCATACACTACCAATATAACATAGACTACCTAACCAGATAACTACACATGAAATACAATATTAGTACAATAACTATATAAGAGAAACGAGAGAGAAAGAGAAGAGAGAGAGAGAGAGATATGGCTCACAATAACAAGAAAGACAATATGATTGCGGAGAAAACTTACGCACAAAGGAAACAATCGCATGCGCCTCTGGATATCCAGCTCCCGATTATCAGCAATGAGAACCGTTGAAGAGAATAGAGCTGGATACGATCGGCTTGTCTATTTATGCCCCACACACAATACAATTCAATGGTCCCTACAATCTCATTGTTCATTGGACACAGGAATTCGTCTTCGCATTATAACAAAAGGTCATAGGTTGATTCATACAGGTGGGCTGTGTCTACTTCCAACTGCTCAGGTGGGTGGGAAACTAGGTTTCCCGCCGCATGGATAAGTAAGTGCAAATAATAGTAAATGGACATAAACTTCTTATGTCCATAACTATTCGCACGAGCGATTAATCCGCTTCAAACCAACACCGGAATATTGCTAATTAAATACTCTTCCGATGGATACTAAACACCACTGTATGACCCATGTCTGACCCTTCGTATCAAACAAAGAGGGATCTCTCTGTCCATGAACATGCTACATTAACTAAACTTTCAGATTCTATCAAAGGGACCATAATCTACAAAATACATTATATGGTTAAAATATGTTATGAACGAGTCGCCCGCTAGACGCACATAAACTTTACCGTAAATGCGCACACCGTGCGCCCGCGGGTGCCCGCAACGGCGAGTATGCGCACACACGGCAGGGCCCATGAACGTGCAACAGGCACTCGCATGAGGTGCAAATATGGCAGTGTGTAGCGTGATATTTTTCTGACTTTGACAGTCCACCCTTTGGCAGTCAACAATAACTGCCACTTTCTAAAATATTTCAAAAAGAGAAAAATATATGTCAAGTGTAAATATTTCTATGGTTGGGTAGGGGAGGAGAGGAGAAGGTAGGAAAAGGGTATGACCTAGTGAGATAGCAGAAGCATGTGTGTATGAATCCATGTTTGGGGGGTCATGTATCATCGTGCCGTACGTGTTTTAAATCAAGCTTCGAGGTATTGCGAAGTATACATTTGAATTCCTTCTTATCCCGTGGTACGGGTCTGTGGATGGGCTGTCAAACTTTACCGAGCTCTCTTCGGCTTTTGGTTGCAACAAAATGGGGAAGCACATTTTAGTTGATGATACATGAATGGGGGAATATGTGATTGCTGATATCTGTGCCGGTATTCCCTATCACCTATGTGTGTGCTTTACCTGAGGGTTGTAGAAATGAAGATAAAGAACAATTATGGTAAATGCAGTGGTATTCTATGTCAGGTTAATGAACATTTGTCGGTTGAAGTCTTGTTCGGTGTCTGTTGAATGCAGTCTTCTTTGGGCTTTTTCCCACAAGTGTGGGCAAAAGCTTTGTCAATGTCCATAGACTTACAAAAGTGTTGGGCTAGCGTAATTTAAAATTTCTAGGGAAACTGGGGGTCTATGGCATAGTTCATCAAATATCTGTGTATAAGGTTGTCAAAACTTCTTATTTAATCCATCAGTTGTCTGTATACAGGATTATCAAATTCCTTGTCCAAGTGGGTCTTTTTACCTTGGAGGAAACGGAAAAACAGGTGAAAGAAACGGACCGTATAATCGCATTTTCATCACATCATTGTTTCTACCGTTGGGTCATAAATCAAATCCATTGGAATTACAATTTCCTCACTCCTTAGACTCATTACCCTGGTACTACGTTTGCACTTCATTAAAGCCTGACCGCATCTAAATATCAAGCCAATTGATATGACAACACCTAAGATACATAGGAGAAACTTCCCTACATCCATTATGACTCCTTGAGCCCATTCTCCTAAACCAGAGAACCAATTTCGCGGGTTCAACCATGACACCCAACCGGTCAGCTCATTACCCACAGCAGCAAGGGTGAGATTATGTTTCCTGCGAAATTCCCATTTTAATTGGAGAATGTCGTCCATCTTTTGGTCTATGACCTCGACCGGATCCTCGGTGCTATTCGTAATATAAGTGCAGCATTTTACGCCGTACTGCGTTGCCAGTGTGACACAATATCCGCCTGTTACTGCTGTGAGGTAATTGAGAATCATCCTATGCTGAACCAGTTCTGTTTTATAAGCTTGAAGCTCCCTTCCAGTATACCTAAAAGTGTCGTCATACATTTCAGTGATATTGTCTAATAAATTTGCAAGCGCTGATATGTATTTATAATTCAACACTCCTCTGGCGGTGCGAGTGATGTCTAACGCGAGTAGAACCTGAATCCCGGTGGATTCATGGATCATGTCAGAGGCCGGATGCTCTGTTCTTTCTATCAGGTGCCGTTTAACTACGTGCTCGTAATGAGTATGAGTATAAGGAGCTTGGGCAACACGGTGTATATCTTTCATTTTGGCATGTGATACAGTCATTACCTCAGGCAGTACTTTTCCAATATAACACAATCCTTCAGAGTTTGGGGCAAGCCACTTATACGCCTTCCTCCCGCATATGAAATATGCATCATCGGGGAGAACATATGGGACGGAGTAGGACATAACCATATTACACATCTTCCATGTGAAATCTCCTAACCCTAATTCTCCCATCTGTCTAGTACACGTATCAGTTTGTACGATATGTGCACAGTATCCTGGTGATACCTCTCCAACTCTCGTAATCCTACTTCCTAGGGTATACCTATATTGGAAATATTTTTCTCTACTGACTATGTGGCGTATAAGCTCTGTATCTGTCGGCATTCTATCTGCTCTATATGAAAAGGTCATGGTTTGGTTACTCCATGACACTTCCCAATTTCCCGGCTTTCGGGGATTGGAAATGTTAAAACATATTAGGGATCTATCCACATGATATTGGTGGAGCTTCAAACTAGGAGGACTGGAGATATTAAACCTCCTGTCCACCGGTCTCCCACCCTTTAGCTCAAGTACCTCCCCTACCGTTAAAGGAAATGGTACTAGTCCTGATTTGCTATGACCTTGAGGTACTTGAGAGCATACCCAACAATCTGTTTGATTTAACACACTACCCACTAAGGAGTGATAGTCACTCAAGGGATGCCGGTCCATGTGGATATTAAAACTGGATTGGCATTTCTTGATGCACCCATCCTCAACTACATTGTCACAGAGCCTAAAGATACAGTTTTCTTCAGCTAACAATCCTTCACAATTCCTTCTATGGTCTATGTTATCGGATCGTTTTCTGATACTCGCCTTTGCTTGTTGATTATGTTGTTCTTGGAAAACTACGCCTCCATCTCTGTCATCAGAACCCATTCCAGAACCTCTCTCGACCTCCATGGTACTCTCGCCGGAACAGACTGCTCTGGTCAACATCATGGTCAACAGGAAAATCTGGATCACAGTCTCTTGGGGCAAGTCCATCTTAGAGGAGGAAATGGAAAAAAATGAGAGGGGGAAAGAAATAATTGAGGGAGATGGGATGGGAAGTGGAGAAAAACAATAAAAGGGAACAGGGAATCGACAACTGCTTTCGATCTTGTGATTTTCAATGCTCGGGTGCCGCCTCAGTCCTCCTGGAACAGACACTCCAGTGATACAACTTCCTCTACCGTCTGTTCCTTATCACGGGACCTCTCTGGATCAGCAACCTTCTTACAATGGGACGAATGAACCCAAGTCTCTCTCTCGGCAACCTTCAATGCTGTAGTACTAGTCAATAAGACTTGGTATGGTCCTTCCCATCTGTCAATAAGGCAACCTGAGCGTAGAAAATTCCGTATCATTACATAATCCCCAGGTTCAATGTCATGACAATTACTATCTGGTAAATCAGGAATCACTAACTTCAAATTATCATTTTGATTCCTTAGCTGTTTACTCATGTTAACCAAGTATTTTACAGTCACTTCATTGTTACACTTCAAATCATCCTGAGGGTTAATCATAACATGCGGTTGTTGACCAAACAAGATTTCAAAGGGGGACAGATTAAGAGGGGACCTGGGAGTGGTTCTGATGCTGTACAGTACAATGGGTAAAGCTTCTGGCCATGTCAATCCCGTTTCTGCCATAACTTTGCTCAGTTTATTTTTAATAGTGCTGTTCACTCTTTCCACCTTCGCACTCGCCTGGGGACGGTATGGAGTGTGCAGCTTGCTATCAATTCCCATCAACTTACACATTCCTTGAAAGACATCACCTGTAAAATGGGTACCCCTATCACTTTCAATTATTCTAGGGATACCATATCTACATACAAATTCCTGCACAATTTTCTTAGCAGTAAACATAGCGGTATTTGTGGCCGCAGGAAATGCTTCGACCCAATTTGAGAACACATCTATACAAACAAGTACATATTTCAAATTTCGACAAGGGGGTAATTGGATAAAGTCAATCTGTATTACCTGAAAAGGTCCGCCTGTAGTTGGGATATGAGATGGTTCTGTTGGTATTGCCTTTCCGATATTCTTTCTCAAACAGGTAAGGCATGACATTGCTCTCTTACCTGCAGGGGATGAAAATCCTGGGGCGCACCAATATGCTCTTACCAACTTACACATTCCCTCCTTGCCCAGATGAGTCAGCCCGTGTGCTGCCTCAGCTAAACATGGAAGATATGCTCTGGGGGCCACTGGTTTACCTTGTCCATCCGTCCAGAGTCCTGAGGACTCCTGGCCATATCCCTTTGCCTTCCAGACTGCCTTTTCCTGTGTGGAACACAAATTTTGCATTTCACACAGCTTCTGTGTGTTGATGGTATTAAATACCATTAGTTGTGTGGTGTCTGTCTGTCTGGGGGTACCAGCTGCTAACTTAGCAGCTTCGTCTGCTCGGCTGTTACCAAGTGATACTGGGTCCTGGCTATATGTGTGTGCTTTACACTTGATAACAGCCACTCTGTCGGGTTCCTGTATCGCTGTTAGAAGCCTTTTGATGTGGGCTGCATGCGCTACCGGTGTACCAGCTGCCGTCATGAAATTTCTGAGGCGCCATAGGGCTCCGAAATCATGGACTACCCCGAATGCGTAACTAGAGTCGGTGTAGATATTGGCTGACTTGCCCTTAGCCAATTCACATGCTCTGGTTAGGGCGACCAGTTCAGCAACCTGGGCTGAGTGAGGTGGGCCTAGCGGTTCAGCTTCTATGGTGCCTTGGTCGTCTACGACTGCGTATCCAGTACACAAGTCTCCCGAGTCTGACTGTCTGTGACAACTACCATCCGTGTAGAAGGTAAGATCTACATCTTCCAGTGGGTTGTCACTGATGTCAGGCCTTGCGGTAAAATTTTGGGTCAAATATTCCATACAATCATGCATGTCATCCTTTGTATTAAATCCTCCTTCCCCACCACTCTCATCCTCCACCCTTTGTGCCTGTCCAGACACACCTGGGAGATATGTTGCAGGATTTAATGCACTGCATCTCCTTATGGTGATGTTTACGGGGGCCATTAGTGCCAACTCCCATCTTGTAAACCGCGCTGATGAGACGTGCCTGGTTTGGGCAGAATTCAGCAAGGCTGACACTGCATGTGGTGTATGAATTGTGAGGTTGTGACCTAGCACTACATCTTCGCTTTTCGTTACTAGCAATACTATCGCAGCAACGCTTCGCAAGCATGTGGGGAGGGATCGCGCTACCGTATCTAGCTGAGCGCTGTAGTATGCTACCGGCCTGCTGGCATCACCGTGCTTCTGGGTTAGGACGCCTGCCGCGCAACCAGCACTTTCTGTTCCGTACAGCTCAAAGGGTTTCCCATAGTCTGATATACCTAATGCTGGCGCCTGCGTTAGGCACTGTTTAAGTCTCTCAAATGCCATCTCGGACTCGTCTGTATGCGAAATCCGATCCGGTTTGTTTGAGGAGACCATCTCCTGCAAAGGTAACGCTAGAATGGAAAATCCTGGGATCCAGTTACGGCAATACCCACACATTCCTAAAAACGTTCTGATCTGTTGCTGGGTTTGTGGCAGAGTCATGTCTCTAATTGCTTGAATTCTATCAGCGGTCAGGTGTCTCAGTCCTTGTGTTAGACAGTGTCCCAAATATTTTACTTTAGTTTGGCATAATTGTAACTTGTCTTTGGAAACCTTGTGTCCTGTGTCTGAAAGATGAAACAGGAGCTGTTTTGTATCCTTCAGGGATGCTTCCAATGAATCTGAACACAGTAGTAAATCATCCACATACTGTATCAATACTGATCCACTCTCTGGTTGGAAAGACTGTAAACAATCATGCAAAGCCTGGGAAAATATACTTGGACTGTCTATGAAACCTTGTGGTAATCGAGTCCATGTGTATTGGACTCCTCTATATGTAAATGCAAACAAATATTGGCTGTCAGGGTGCAGAGGTACCGAAAAGAAAGCGGAGCAGAGGTCAATAACAGTGAAAAATTTCGCAGTGGGAGGGATTTGCATAAGGATGACAGCTGGATTTGGCACTACGGGGAACTGACTCTCAACTATTTTGTTAATCCCCCTTAGATCCTGCACTAGCCGGTAACCCCTCCCCCCACTCTTTTTCACAGGGAAGATGGGACTATTGGCAGTGCTGGATGTTCTTACCAGAATGCCCTGTTGTAGCAAGCGCTCTATTACGGGATACACTCCTAACTCCACCTCTTGCTTCAGAGGGTACTGTGGGATTTTTGGAGCTATCCTACCATCTTTTACTTGTACAACTACCGGAGCTACGTTTGCCATTAATCCAGTGTCCTGTCCATCTTTATTCCAAAGTGACTCTGGTATCTGGGATGTCATTTCTTCTACTTGGGATGGAGTCCTATTTGTCATAATGGTATGTGACAGTAATTTTGATGGGGAGTCTAACATGTCTCGCACTTCCTGAGCGTGATTCTCAAGTATGTCCAAGAATACACCTTCAGGAGTACAATAAATGATGCACCCCATTTTACACAATAAATCTCTTCCCAGGAGATTAGTCGGTGCCGATGCAGCCAGCAAAAAGGAATGCTTGGTATGTAAAGGCCCTATTGTAATCTCGGCTGGTTTGCTAACAGGGTAGTGCTGGACTACTCCCGTTACTCCTATGGCTGGAATTGTCTTACCAGTGGTTCTCATGCCCACTGTCGAATTTATCACTGATTTGGCCGCCCCCGTATCTACAAGAAAGTTTAATGATTTACCAGCTACATTTATTGCAATTTCGGGTTCACTTCCAAGACTTGCAATAAATTTTACTGGCTGCAGATTACAGGTATGGCCACACCCCTATTGGGTATGGTGACCTCCCTGAATCCCGCTGGCAGCAACTACTTGTGAAGGGGTTAAATGGGAACTGCCAGAAGTTTGCCAGTCTCCTTTTGGGGGATATCTTTTTGTTTCCCCTGTATGTGGCTCATAACTCCGTCTCTGTGGACCCTGATCCCAATTTCGTGTGTCATGTCATTGTCTAGGGGGTTGGTATGATCTTTGTGAATTTTTCGCTCTACAGTCTCGTGCTATGTGTCCCTGTTTATGACAAAAATAACATGTTACCACATTTGACTTACCCACCGGGTTTGGTGATCTATACAAAGGCTGTTTTGTGGTCAGGGCCTGTATACTTACGGCCATTAACTTATCACTTTGTGACTCCCTGTGTCTGGTGATATTCCGGTCGTGATCAATAGCAGCCTCTCTCAAAGTAGCCACCGACAGACCTCGCCAACATGGTTGCGTGGTCTGTACCCTTGTCTTTAATGCTTCTTTTAAACCATCCATTAGCACAGATACTGCTACTTCTTGATGATTTGCATTGGTCCTAATGTCCTCTATGCCAGTGTATTTTGCCATTTCTAATAGTGCCCGGTGAAAATACTCAGCAGCTGTTTCTGACTCTTTTTGTTTAATGGAAAAAATTCTATTCCATTTGGCTACAGCTGGGAAATACTCCTTTAACTGTAAATTTATTCTTTTTACATTGTCTTTGTTGTACACATCTGTGAGGGGTACATCCTGATCCAATCCACAGTCAGCTAAAAATTGAGCTGAGTCGACATTGGAGGGTAAACATGCCCTCAGCAATATCTGCCAGTCTTTGTTATTTGGCTCCACAGTATTTCCTAGGTCTCTGATGTATTTCTGGCTAGCAACTAGATCTTTCCTAGGATCAGGGAATTCAGACACTATGGTTCTTAATTCCATTCGGGAAAATGGGCTATACATGGCAATGCTCCTAATGGGAGTGACTCCTGTAGTGTCCGTTTTCCCATTTGGAACAGCTATTACCCTAACGGGAGCAAGTTTAATAATGTCATTCTGATTAGATTCTACCGCATGTGGTGAAATGGTTTCAGCATAGTGTAAGGTGCCGTACTTACCCGTTGATACAACCTCACCTGTCCCTCCGCTAGGGGCCTTTGTTACTAATCTTAAGGGTTGGGCCGTGCCTACTGTTGTCTCTGATATGGTGGCTGCTAGAGAGAGCGCCGATATTGTTGATGCTTCGTCCTCTTGATCACACTCCTGGGGAAAGTTTAAAACAGGGTACAACTTGCACGGGTTAATACTTGCATTAGTTAACTTATTAACATTATCCTTAACATTTATACAGTTGCTAAGTGCCTGTTTGTTACCCCCTGATGCGTCATTCTCCGCAACCAATTTCTCTCCTGATATATATGGTGGCGGCGGGGCCGTGGCTATCAGTTTCCTGATAGGATTAGATCCCGCAGCCTGAGCCAATCCTCTCTGTATTTCACCCTCCTGTTGCCATAACTGCAAATAATCATAATGTTTGATTCGTCTCTTTGCTGATTTAATGAGACATATCCTTCTCCTTAGATTTAGTAACACTTCTGGGCTAAAGCTGCCTACTCTTGGGAACTTCTCCCCGTCATGTACCGTCATTCTCTCCCATTCATCACATAAAACTTCTGTGTGTGAACCGTATTTTTCACACATTACGTACCTTGCCGACCCGATTGGTCGGTTCACTAAATCAACCCGAACCGAGGTTGATCGCCCCCTTCCTGAACAACTGGCCCCCATAATTTGCAGGTGTTGCTTGCTCTACCTCTGACCTTTATATCAGGGTCTTCAGCGAACCCTTACAAAAAAACAAAATATTCAAAGATAGGTTGACGGTGGTAGTTTACCGAGTACCCCACTTACTCGCCCACGCCGACCAATACGACCTCCACACTGATATAGTGCTGGCGTACTCGACCCAGGGCCCCTATGAACCTTTGTTTACTGGAACATGTGAGTGTGATCCGCAGAGCATTAACCCTTTCCAGTAACTGTGGGGTTGTTGGATAATTCCTGAGTGACCAGCGAACTTCCCTTTTAAAAATAAAAAAATTACACAAATCACGTTAGAATGTACAAATAGCGTTTATGACCCTTTTCGTACACAAATGGTACTAGGTCAGATTACTAACTAATGCACACAATTACGTGCGGTACAATCGTTCAGTACATAAGCAACTAATCTTATGTACGGAGCGACCAACGGAATCGACATTCAGCAGCTGCGAATTCCTTCAGCCTGAGCTTTATGGCCTATATGGGTTCCGCCCCAACCCTTCTTGGTGTTGGGCTACTTGACTCTATAGCGGACTTCCTTGTCTGCTGTACCTGGACCTCCTGGTCTGTTATGCGACCTCCTGGTCTGATCTCCTGGTCTGCTACAGTATGACCTCCTGGTCTGCTACACTCTAATGCTCTTTATATGTTTAACAAGGGATGCCTCCCTAGCCACCATGTATGTCACTTACACGTATGTACTTCACGAGAACTCGATGATTTCTGTGGTTCAATCCCCAAAATTGTAAAAACTTATATATGCAAACACTCACTCACCACATGTACACTTTTGTTTCTATTTCTATTTCTGCGCAGAAATTTCTTTCCTTTAGACCAGATGTGTTGTAAATTGGAGAAGGATCTATTAGCTTAAATTTCGGACACTGAAATAGACTTGCGCTATTTATCGCGTTGCCACCTCTTCGCCTGCTAAAATAACACTTATCGTGTGATTTGAGTTACGTGGGCGTACCCAGACACTCCGTTGCGTAATATACGCTGCGTGCGTCGGCCTTTGAGTTGCGTGCGCGAGTCTCAGCCTTTTGTTAGAGACACGTGTACGCAATGCAGATATCCACCGTAACACAACTAACACGTTTATCAATGTAGATGATCCTTGATCATCTACCGAGCACCACACCAATCTCTCCTTGTATCTTTAGGTAGAGCTGCGTGCGTGCTTTGCAATTTATCCTTTAATGTATTACTTTTACACTTTAACTATGAAATAGCGACAAATCTCTCTTAGCACGTTTATCAATTATAAAATGGCAAACAGGAGAGTGATATATGAAAATACACGAATAAAAAGAAATGCAGATATGCGTGTGTGCGTACGCAAGATAGAAATAAACAGTTTTAAAAGACACTAGCGTGCTGTTCTTACCTCCGGTTCCGGATTCCCTCAGCACCCTTTACTAAGCGAAGCAGACGCTTATCCAGACAGCACTGCGAGGAATATGATCTCCCGCCCTTTGCTGATGGATAATGTCTGCTGAAATTACCTAGCAGAGATATGTGAAGGACGGACGAGCCGCCAATTGATAAAGCTAAATATTTATCTTACTTAAAACCCTTTAAGAGGTCTAAGAACACTGTACGCTATTAACGTATGGAATACCGTAAGGGTACGCACGTTGCGTAACAATCGCTTAGCCGTAGTCGAGACGCTCAAGCGTCACGTTCGCTCACGGCCAAGAGATCACAGGCAGGCACACTATTGGCTGCCGACTAACGTAATGATTCGCTATAGCGTAGCGGACGCTCGGGACCATGAGGAGATCACCAGCGGCGCAGACGCTCACAATGTTAAACCTTTATAACTATACCATAAAACAGTGTATTATGCAGTAAATCCTTGCGTAGTGATAAGATGAGAATGCAACACTGTGTAAGCGGGCTTACACTAAAGCTGTTTGAGCGATAGAGACGCTCCTATTACCCACTGCAATATAATGAACACACAATACCGGTCTAAGGGTCTAACGCCTTTTAAGGAAATGAATGAACGTTCAAAAAGAATAATACAATACAAGTCATACACTACCAATATAACATAGACTACCTAACCAGATAACTACACATGAAATACAATATTAGTACAATAACTATATAAGAGAAACGAGAGAGAAAGAGAAGAGCAACAGGCACTCGCATGAGGTGCAAATATGGCAGTGTGTAGCGTGATATTTTTCTGACTTTGACATACTGTAAGAAAATCACTACCCCATTTTTGGTTGCTTATCCTTGGGTTATGGACTGTCTTTTTAGATTATATGGTGACACGTATATATTTTTATCTCTTTCCATTAGAGATGAGCGGGTTCGGTTCCTCGGAATCCGAACCCGCCCGAACTTCAGGTTTTTTTACACGGGGCCGAGCGACTCGGATCTTCCCGCCTTGCTCGGTTAACCCGAGCGCGCCTGAACGTCATCATCCCGCTGTCGGATTCTCGCGAGGCTCGGATTCTATCGCGAGACTCGGATTCTATATAAGGAGCCGCGCGTCGCCGCCATTTTCACACGTGCATTGAGATTGATAGGGAGAGGACGTGGCTGGCGTCCTCTCCGTTTATAGAGAAGAGAGTGAGACTAGAGTAGAGAGAGACACAGTATTTACTTTAGTGATTTTGGGGAGCATTAGCAGGAGTACTACTACTTGCTGAAGTGATAGTGTGACTGTATATCTGACTTGTGGGGGAGACAGTGGGGAGCAGTTAGAGTCTGAGAGCAGGAGTACATATTTTAACGTACAGTGCACACTTTTGCTGCCAGAGTGCCACACTGCCATTGTGACCACACTGACCACCAGTATATATTGTGATTGTCTGCTTAGGAGTACTACTTGCAAGTTGCTGATAGTGTGACCAGTGACCTGACCACCAGTTTAATTAATCACCACCAGTTTAATATATATATATATATATATAATTGTATATAATATATATATAATTGTATACCACCTACCCGTGGTTTTTTTTTTCTTTCTTCTTGATACATACTACTATAGTAGCTTACTGTAGCAGTCTGCGGTGCTGCTGAGCTGACAGTGTCCAGCAGGTCCGTCATCAGTCATTACATCATAAATATATATACCTGTCCGGCTGCAGTACTAGTGATATTATATATATATATATTAATTTCATCTCATTATCATCCAGTCTATATTAGCAGCAGACACAGTACGGTAGTCCACAGCTGTAGCTACCTCTGTGTCGGCAGTCGCTCGTCCATCCATAATTGTATACCACCTACCCGTGGTTTTTTTTTTTCTTTCTTCTTGATACATACTACTATAGTAGCTTACTGTAGCAGTCTGCGGTGCTGCTGAGCTGACAGTGTCCAGCAGGTCCGTCATCAGTCATTACATAATAAATATATATACCTGTCCGGCTGCAGTACTAGTGATATTATATATATATATTAATTTCATCTCATTATCATCCAGTCTATATTAGCAGCAGACACAGTACGGTAGTCCACGGCTGTAGCTACCTCTGTGTCGGCAGTCGCTCGTCCATCCATAATTGTATACCACCTACCCGTGGTTTTTTTTTTCTTTCTTCTTGATACATACTACTATAGTAGCTTACTGTAGCAGTCTGCGGTGCTGCTGAGCTGACAGTGTCCAGCAGGTCCGTCATCAGTCATTACATAATAAATATATATACCTGTCCGGCTGCAGTACTAGTGATATTATATATATATATATTAATTTCATTTCATTATCATCCAGTCTATATTAGCAGCAGACACAGTACGGTAGTCCACGGCTGTAGCTACCTCTGTGTCGGCAGTCGCTCGTCCATCCATAATTGTATACCACCTACCCGTGGTTTTTTTTTTTCTTTCTTCTTGATACATACTACTATAGTAGCTTACTGTAGCAGTCTGCGGTGCTGCTGAGCTGACAGTGTCCAGCAGGTCCGTCATCAGTCATTACATAATAAATATATATACCTGTCCGGCTGCAGTACTAGTGATATTATATATATATATATTAATTTCATCTCATTATCATCCAGTCTATATTAGCAGCAGAAACAGTACGGTAGTCCACGGCTGTAGCTACCTTTGTGTCGGCAGTCGCTCGTCCATCCATAAGTATACTAGTATCCATCCATCTCCATTGTTTACCTGAGGTGCCTTTTAGTTGTGCCTATTAAAATATGGAGAACAAAAATGTTGAGGTTCCAAAATTAGGGAAAGATCAAGATCCACTTCCACCTCGTGCTGAAGCTGCTGCCACTAGTCATGGCCGAGACGATGAAATGCCAGCAAAGTCGTCTGCCAAGGCCGATGCCCAATGTCATAGTACAGAGCATGTAAAATCCAAAACACCAAATATCAGTAAAAAAAGGACTCCAAAATCTAAAATAAAATTGTCGTCGGAGAAGCGTAAACTTGCCAATATGCCATTTACCACACGGAGTGGCAAGGAACGGCTGAGGCCCTGGCCTATGTTCATGGCTAGTGGTTCAGCTTCACATGAGGATGGAAGCACTCAGCCTCTCGCTAGAAAAATGAAAAGACTCAAGCTGGCAAAAGCACCGCAAAGAACTGTGCGTTCTTCGAAATCCCAAATCCACAAGGAGAGTCCAATTGTGTCGGTTGCGATGCCTGACCTTCCCAACACTGGACGTGAAGAGCATGCGCCTTCCACCATTTGCACGCCCCCTGCAAGTGCTGGAAGGAGCACCCGCAGTCCAGTTCCTGATAGTCAGATTGAAGATGTCAGTGTTGAAGTACACCAGGATGAGGAGGATATGGGTGTTGCTAGCGCTGGGGAGGAAATTGACAAGGAGGATTCTGATGGTGAGGTGGTTTGTTTAAGTCAGGCACCCGGGGAGACACCTGTTGTCCGTGGGAGGAATATGGCCGTTGACATGCCTGGTGAAAATACCAAAAAAATCAGCTCTTCGGTGTGGAAGTATTTCAACAGAAATGCGGACAACATTTGTCAAGCCGTGTGTTGCCTTTGTCAAGCTGTAATAAGTAGGGGTAAGGACGTTAACCACCTCGGAACATCCTCCCTTATACGTCACCTGCAGCACATTCATAATAAGTCAGTGACAAGTTCAAAAACTTTGGGCGACAGCGGAAGCAGTCCACTGACCAGTAAATCCCTTTCTCTTGTAACCAAGCTCACGCAAACCACCCCACCAACTCCCTCAGTGTCAATTTCCTCCTTCCCCAAGAATGCCAATAGTCCTGCAGGCCATGTCACTGGCAATTCTGACGATTCCTCTCCTGCCTGGGATTCCTCCGATGCATCCTTGCGTGTAACGCCTACTGCTGCTGGCGCTGCTGTTGTTGCTGCTGGGAGTCGATGGTCATCCCAGAGGGGAAATCGTAAGACCACTTTTACTACTTCCACCAAGCAATTGACTGTCCAACAGTCCTTTGCGAGGAAGATGAAATATCACAGCAGTCATCCTGCTGCAAAGCGGATAACTGAGGCCTTGACAACTATGTTGGTGTTAGACGTGCGTCCGGTATCCGCCGTTAGTTCACAGGGAACTAGACAATTTCTTGAGGTAGTGTGCCCCCGTTACCAAATACCATCTAGGTTCCACTTCTCTAGGCAGGCGATACCGAGAATGTACACGGACGTCAGAAAAAGACTCACCAGTGTCCTAAAAAATGCAGTTGTACCCAATGTCCACTTAACCACGGACATGTGGACAAGTGGAGCAGGGCAGGCTCAGGACTATATGACTGTAACAGCCCACTGGGTAGATGTATGGACTCCCGCCGCAAGAACAGCAGCGGCGGCACCAGTAGCAGCATCTCGCAAACGCCAACTCTTTCCTAGGCAGGCTACGCTTTGTATCACCGGTTTCCAGAATACGCACACAGCTGAAAACCTCTTACGGCAACTGAGGAAGATCATCGCGGAATGGCTTACCCCAATTGGACTCTCCTGTGGATTTGTGGCATCGGACAACGCCAGCAATATTGTGTGTGCATTAAATATGGGCAAATTCCAGCACGTCCCATGTTTTGCACATACCTTGAATTTGGTGGTGCAGAATTTTTTAAAAAACGACAGGGGCGTGCAAGAGATGCTGTCGGTGGCCAGAAGAATTGCGGGACACTTTCGGCGTACAGGCACCACGTACAGAAGACTGGAGCAACACCAAAAACGCCTGAACCTGCCCTGCCATCATCTGAAGCAAGAAGTGGTAACGAGGTGGAATTCAGCCCTATATATGCTTCAGAGGTTGGAGGAGCAGCAAAAGGCCATTCAAGCCTATACAATTCAGCACGATATAGGAGGTGGAATGCACCTGTCTCAAGCGCAGTGGAGAATGATTTCAACGTTGTGCAAGGTTCTGCTGCCCTTTGAACTTGCCACACGTGAAGTCAGTTCAGACACTGCCAGCCTGAGTCAGGTCATTCCCCTCATCAGGCTTTTGCAGAAGAAGCTGGAGACATTGAAGGAGGAGCTAACACGGAGCGATTCCGCTAGGCATGTGGGACTTGTGGATGGAGCCCTTAATTCGCTTAACAAGGATTCACGGGTGGTCAATCTGTTGAAATCAGAGCACTACATTTTGGCCACCGTGCTCGATCCTAGATTTAAAACCTACCTTGGATCTCTCTTTCCGGCAGACACAAGTCTGCTGGGGTTCAAAGACCTGCTGGTGACAAAATTGTCAAGTCAAGCGGAACGCGACCTGTCAACATCTCCTCCTTCACATTCTCCCGCAACTGGGGGTGCGAGGAAAAGGCTCAGAATTCCGAGCCCACCCGCTGGCGGTGATGCAGGGCAGTCTGGAGCGACTGCTGATGCTGACATCTGGTCCGGACTGAAGGACCTGACAACGATTACGGACATGTCGTCTACTGTCACTGCATATGATTCTCTCCCCATTGAAAGAATGGTGGAGGATTATATGAGTGACCGCATCCAAGTAGGTACGTCACACAGTCCGTACTTATACTGGCAGGAAAAAGAGGCAATTTGGAGGCCCTTGCACAAACTGGCTTTATTCTACCTAAGTTGCCCTCCCACAAGTGTGTACTCCGAAAGAGTGTTTAGTGCCGCCGCTCACCTTGTCAGCAATCGGCGTACGAGGTTACTTCCAGAAAATGTGGAGAAGATGATGTTCATTAAAATGAATTATAATCAATTCCTCCGTGGAGACATTGACCAGCAGCAATTGCCTCCACAAAGTACACAGGGAGCTGAGATGGTGGATTCCAGTGGGGACGAATTGATAATCTGTGAGGAGGGGGATGTACACGGTGATATATCGGAGGATGATGATGAGGTGGACATCTTGCCTCTGTAGAGCCAGTTTGTGCAAGGAGAGATTAATTGCTTCTTTTTTGGTGGGGGTCCAAACCAACCTGTCATTTCAGTCACAGTCGTGTGGCAGACCCTGTCACTGAAATGATGGGTTGGTTAAAGTGTGCATGTCCTGTTTATACAACATAAGGGTGGGTGGGAGGGCCCAAGGACAATTCCATCTTGCACCTCTTTTTTCTTTTTTTCTTCTTTGCGTCATGTGCTGTTTGGGGAGTGTTTTTTGGAAGGGCCATCCTGCGTGACACTGCAGTGCCACTCCTAGATGGGCCAGGTGTTTGTGTCGGCCACTAGGGTCGCTTATCTTACTCACACAGCTACCTCATTGCGCCTCTTTTTTTCTTTGCGTCATGTGCTGTTTGGGGAGTGTTTTTTGGAAGGGCCGTCCTGCGTGACACTGCAGTGCCACTCCTAGATGGGCCAGGTGTTTGTGTCGGCCACTAGGGTCGCTTATCTTACTCACACAGCTACCTCATTGCGCCTCTTTTTTTCTTTGCGTCATGTGCTGTTTGGGGAGTGTTTTTTGGAAGGGCCATCCTGCGTGACACTGCAGTGCCACTCCTAGATGGGCCAGGTGTTTGTGTCGGCCACTAGGGTCGCTTATCTTACTCACACAGCTACCTCATTGCGCCTCTTTTTTTCTTTGCGTCATGTGCTGTTTGGGGAGTGTTTTTTGGAAGGGCCATCCTGCGTGACACTGCAGTGCCACTCCTAGATGGGCCAGGTGTTTGTGTCGGCCACTAGGGTCGCTTATCTTACTGACACAGCTACCTCATTGCGCCTCTTTTTTTCTTTGCGTCATGTGCTGTTTGGGGAGTGTTTTTTGGAAGGGCCATCCTGCGTGACACTGCAGTGGCACTCCTAGATGGGCCAGGTGTTTGTGTCGGCCACTAGGGTCGCTTATCTTACTCACACAGCTACCTCATTGCGCCTCTTTTTTTCTTTGCGTCATGTGCTGTTTGGGGAGTGTTTTTTGGAAGGGCCATCCTGCGTGACACTGCAGTGCCACTCCTAGATGGGCCAGGTGTTTGTGTCGGCCACTAGGGTCGCTTATCTTACTCACACAGCTACCTCATTGTGCCTCTTTTTTTCTTTGCGTCATGTGCTGTTTGGGGAGTGTTTTTTGGAAGGGCCATCCTGCGTGACACTGCAGTGCCACTCCTAGATGGGCCAGGTGTTTGTGTCGGCCACTAGGGTCGCTTAGCTTAGTCATCCAGCGACCTCGGTGCAAATTTTAGGACTAAAAATAATATTGTGAGGTGTGAGGTATTCAGAATAGACTGAAAATGAGTGGAAATTATGGTTTTTGAGGTTAATAATACTTTGGGGTCAAAATGACCCCCAAATTCTATGATTTAAGCTGTTTTTTAGTGTTTTTTGAAAAAAAACACCCGAATCCAAAACACACCCGATTCCGACAAAAAAAATTCGGTGAGGTTTTGCCAAAACGCGGTCGAACCCAAAACACGGCCGCGGAACCGAACCCAAAACCAAAACACAAAACCCGAAAAATTTCAAGTGCACATCTCTACTTTCCATATGGTAAATCGCCCGTGAGAAATTTGAGACTACCCATATTGAAAGAAGGACGTGTATGTAAGGACTTTTATTTGTCAACAATATCTAAATCCAGAAATCCTACAGTGGAATGCTTGGAACTTTTCTTTTACACACCGTCCCTATAATAATTAGGCGACTGCTGTTCCTTTAGGAAACCAGATGGTGCATAAGGTGTACTGGATCTGTTAAGGTGTGCACTGCTGGAGTTATGCCAGTATATGTGACATCACGCACCCAGCGCTGCATGTTATGTCCATATACATATACATATACATATATATTCTATGCATTGCATTGCATCCAGAATGTATTCACAGCACTTCACTTTTTCCACATTTTGTTATGTTACAGCCGTATTTGAAAATGGAATAAATTATTTTTTTCCCCTCAAAATTCTACACACAATACCCCATAATGACAACGTGAAAAAAGTTTTTTTTTAGATTTTTCCAAATTCATTAAACATAAAAAACTAAGAAATCACATGTACATAAGTATTCACAGCCTTTGCTCAATACTTTGTTGATGCACCTTTGGCAGCAATTACAGCCTCAAGTCTTTTTGAATATGATGCCACAAGCTTGCCACACCTATCTTTGGGCAGTTTCGCCCATTCCTCTTTGCAGCACTTCTCAAGCTCCATCAGGTTGGATGGGAAGCGTCGGTGCACAGCCATTTTCAGATCTCTCCAGAGAATCGGATTCAAGTCTGGGCTCTCGCTGGGCCTTTCAAGGACATTCACAGTGTTGTCCTGAAGCCACTCCTTTGATATCTTGGCTGTGTGCTTAGGGTCGTTATCGTGCTGAAAGATGAACTGTCGCCACAGTCTGAGGTCAAGGGCGCTCTGGAGCAGGTTTTCATCCAGGTTGTCTCTGTATATTGCTGCATTCATCTTTCCCTCTATCCTGACTAATCTCCCAGTTCCTGCCACTGAAAAACATCCACATAGCATGATGTTTCCACCACCATGCCTCACTGTAGGGATGGTATTGGCCTGGTTATGAGCGGTGCCTGGTTTCCTACAGACATGATGCCTGGCTTTCACGCCAAAGAGATTTTGATCTTTGTCTCATCAGACCAGAGAATTTTGTTTCTCATGGTCTGAGAGTCCTTCAGGTGCATTTTGGCAAACTCCAGGCGGGCTGCCATGTGCTTTTTACTAAGGAGTGGCTTCCGTCCGGCCACTCTACCATTCAGGCCTGATTGGTGGATTGCTGCAGAACTGGTTGTCCTTCTGGAAGGTTCTCCTCTCTCCACAGAGGAATGCTGTAGCTCTGACAGAGTGACCATCAGGTTCTTGGTCACCTTCCTGACTAGGGCCCTTTGCCCCCGATCACTCAGTTTAGATGGCCGGCCAGCTCTAGGAAGAGTCCTGTTGGTTCCAAACTTCTTCCATTTATGGATGATGGAGGCCACTGTGCTCATTGGGACCTTCAAAGCAGCAGATATTTTTCTGTATACTTCCCCAGATTTGTGCCTCGAGACAATCCTGTCTCAGAGGTCTACAGACAATTCCTTTGACTTCATGCTTGGTTTGTGCTCAGACATGCACTGTCAAGTGTGGGACCTTATATAGAGTAGACAGGTGTGTGCCTTTCCAAATCATGTCCAATCAACTGAATTTACCACAGGTGGCAGAGCCGGCCTTAGGCACAGACAAACTAGGCAAATTCCTAGGGCATTTGGAATGCCTAGAGGCACAAGCAGATTCTGATATGCGGCATGCCTATATTCTGTGTGTGACTGTGGCTGTATCTGCATACGAAATGCTACATTACAGTGTATTCCTGGAAATCATTGCATTTTCTGCAATAAAAGGCGCCCAACGTTAGCAGAGCTGGCCAGGAGATGCATGGCATATTGAGGTAAGATATATGAGGAAACATCTGTATCCAAGCAGAGGCAGAGGTCACAGTATTAGCGGCCGTGTGAGTGCTGTGTATGGTTAGGTTCGTTGTGCAGTAGAGTTCGGCATATGTGTAAGGGGCATTATGTGTGTCATGTATAAATGCAACAATAATGTGTGACATGTGTTAGGGGCATTATGTGTTTCATTATGTGTATAAGGGCATTAATAAGGGTTGGCATAATGTGTAAGGTGCATTATGTTTATAAGGACATTAATAATGTGTGTCATATGTGTAAGAGGCATTACTGTGTGGTATTATGTGTATAAATTCATTACTAATGTGTGGCATTATGGTGGTAATTCAAATTTCAGACCTGATCGCTTGGCAGCGATTTTTGCAGCCTTGCGATCAGATTGTCGCTGCCTGCAGAGGGAGTGTATTTTAGCTGTGCAAGTGTGCAAATGCATGTGTAGCAGAACTGCACAAACTGATTTTGTGCAGTCTCTGCGCAGCTCAGGACTTACTCAGCCACTGCGATCACTTCAGCCTGTCCGGGACCGGATTTGACATCAGACACTCTCCATTCCAACACTTGGTCATGCCTGCGTTTTTCCAGACACTCCTTGAAAATGGTCAGTTGCAACCCAGAAATGCCCTCTTTCTGTCAATCTCCTTGCGAATGCCCGTGTGATCGGATCCTTCGCACAAACCCATCGCTGACCGGCGATCCCAGTTGCTGTGGTCCGTCACTCACACGCATGCGCAGTTCAGATCTTATCACAGGCTGTGAGAAAACGCAGCCTAGCGATCAGGTCTGAATCGACCCCTATGTGTATAAGATGCTCTACTGCTTGGCATAATGTATAGAAAAGGAACTACTGTGTGATCCAATGTGAATAAGGATCAATTCAGTGTGCTGTAATGTGAATAAGGAGCACTACTGTGATTAGTAATGTATATAAGGTATATAAGGTAAAGTGGTACTATTATTAGATGTAACGTGAAGAAGGAACACTATTGCATGATATAATGGGGAAAAGTTGCACTACTGTGTGGCGTAATTTGAATCGGGGGTACTATTGTGCGTCCAAGAACACACCTCTTTTTGGGCTGCATGCCAAATGTGCGCACTGTTCCTATCTAAAATATAGAGGTAGGAGCACCAAAATGAGGACTGCTATGATTGAGGGGTGATGGTGATGGGAAAAGGGTGCAGGGTCAGAGGCGGAACTAGCAGTGGTGCTGGGGGCACCAGCCAAAATCTTGCCTAGGGTATCATATTGATTAGGGCCAGTTCTGACAGGTGGAATCCAATTAAGCTGTAGAACAGGTATTCCCAACCACGGTCCTCAAGGCACACCAACAGTGCAGGTTTTAGTGATATCCAGGCTGCAGCACAGATGGTTAAATCAAAATAACTGAGCTACTAATTAAGTCACCTGTGCTCAAGCCTGGATATCACTAAAACCTGCACTGTTGGTGTGCCTTGAGGACCGTGGTTGGGAATGTCTGCTGTAGAAGCATCTCAAGAAAGATCAGTGGAAACAGGATGCACCTGAGCTCAATTTTGAGCTTCATGGCAAAGGCTGTGAATACTTATGCGATGTCTTCGTTTTTTATTTTTAATAAATTTGCAAAAATTACAAAAAAAAACTTTTTCATGTTGTCATTTTGGGGTATTGTGTGTAGAATTTTGAGGGAAAAAAAATATTTATTCCATTTTGGAATAATGCTGTAATATAACAAATGTGGAAAAAGTGAAGCTGTGTGAATACTTTCCAGATGCACTGTAATCAATATATGCACTAAACCCTACTGTTTATTATGGTGAGAGTATAGAGCCTCTGGTTTAAAAAAAACCAAACATAATAATTATAATTCAAAATAAATGGGTGATAGAGTAGGAATTGCAGTGAAATGGGGTCCCTTGACGCAGGGCTGCAATCTTAAATGCATTGATCAATTCATGAACCAAAACCCCAATATTTATGTATTAAGGTGCGTAAGTTTACTATGGTGAGTGCTGAACTCTCTGTTTTTTGTTTGTTTAAGCAATGCGGTCGCAAGCCACTGCATCCCAACCTGGGAATGGAAGTGCAGTTGATTTGTGTGTGTGTGTAAATATATTATATATATTTATATAGATATGTATATATAAATATATATATATATATATATATATATATATATATATTTACTGTATATATGATCACAAGTAAGGGGAGTCTCCAGGATGATGAGTACCCTGATAGACACTGCCATTGAGGTGAATTGATAATGTCGTATGTTCCCAGAAGGCTAATAGCTGTAGTATATATTGCATTATAACAATTATAAAGCTATAGCACTAAGGAATAACTCCCGGGAGGCAGAATTGTGTTCCCAGCAATGCGTTTCAATAGACCGTCACATACAGATTGTCATCAGATGTAAATTAATTACAGTAAGAAGGAAATATCAGTCCATTAAAACAGCATGAACTATCTAAATGTTTCACATTGTAAGCGGGATACGGTCATTAGCTCGCCCACATTTAGGTCGACAGTCATTAGATCGACCACTATTGGTCGACATGCATTAGGTCAACATGGTCACTGGGTCGATGTGGTCATTAGGTCGACCTGAACAAGGTCGACATGGAAAAAGGTCGACATGAGGTTTTCACGTTTTTTTTACTTTTTCATACTTTACGATCCACGTGGACTACGATTGTGCCAAGCGCAACGCTAGCGAAGCGAGGCACCTTGCCTGAAGCATGGCGAGTGAAGCGAGCCATGCTAGGGGACTCGGTACACTATTTGGGGTTCCCCATCACTTTACGAAGAACACGTAAAGACCTAATGACCACGTCGACCCAGTGACCATGTCGACCTAATGCATGTCGACCAATAGTGGTCTATCTAATGACTGTTGACCTAAGTGAGGTCGACCTAATGACCCATACTCTCATAAGGAAAGTTCATTCTAAAAACACATTTTAGGGAAACCTTACAAATAAAACTTATGGGAAATACTTTAATGTCAAAGCAGTCATTAAGGTTGGCATTCCGAGTTGTTCGCTAGCTGCATTCGTTCGCTGGGCAGCGATGAGGCTAAAAAAATGCGTATGCGGCGCAATTACAACGACCTATGTCATTTCACACAGGGTCTAGCGATGCTTTTCAGTCGCACTGCTGGCATGAAGGGGGCGTTTCTGGGTGTCAACTGACCGTTTTCAGGGAGTGTTCGAAAAAACGCAGGCGTGCCAGGAAAAATGCATGCGTGGCTGGGCGAACGCAGGGCGTGTTTGTGACGTCAAATCCGGAATTGAATGGGCTGAAGCGATCGCAAGCGCTGAGTAGGTTTGAAGCTACTCAGAAACTGCACAAAATTATTTTGTAGCCGCTCTGCGATCCTTTCGTTCGCACTTTTGCTAAGCTAAAATACACTCCCAGAGGGCGGCGGCTTAGCGTTTGCACGGCTGCTAAAAACTGCTAGCAAGCGAACAACTCGAATGACCCCCTAAAGCCTATCGATAACATTGTTGGCATGGAATAGATCAAGAAAGTTTTCTTTCACTATGACGGTTACTTTCCCCCTCTATGTCTCACCTTCAGTACTTTGACACTTAAGAAATTGAGGATCGCCAATGTTTCTAAGCCATGGCATAATACATTAGTGTATTCATTTAACCAAAAATGGATTAATTTTCTCAAGTTCAAAATAATTAGCGCAGCATGAGTGTCCATCACTAGTCCAGCATGTTGTCACTAGAAAAGATTCAGATTCAAAATAATATTTCAATGCCATAATTTCTGACCATGTATACAGTATTTGCTCATCATCCTAAAACATGTATCTGGGGATGTTTCTAATTATGTCACTAGTACATGAACACATCCCTACTGTACTTACTGCTTACGCTTACCTGATGCCATGCCACCTCTCCAGATATGGGGAGACTGAAGTCAATGATACACAAGATTCATTATACATAATGCACATACTTTTTTGATTAGCTTGCATAGTACAGAAATGTGTATTATATTAAATAAAATAAAATAAAACATTGGGGGTAACTCAGACCTGATCGCTAGGCAGCGTTTTTGTACGGCGGGCGATCAAGTCTAAACTGCGCATGCGTATGCACCGCAATGCGCAGGCGCATTACACGGGTACAAAGCGGATCGCCGCTCAGCGTTGGGTTTGTGCGAAGGATCCATTCGCACGGGCGTTCGCAAGGTGATTGACAGGAAGAAGGTGTTTGTGGGTGGCAACTGACCGTTTTCTGGGAGTGTTTGGAAAAACACAGGCGTGTCCAAGCATTTGCAGGGAGGGTTCCTTATGTCAATTCCGGTCCCGGACATAATGAAGTGATCGCAGCGGCTGAGTAAGTCCTGGGCTGCACAGAGACTGCACACTTGCAAAGCTAAAACACACTCCATCTGTGGGTGGCGACTATGCAAACGCAGGACTGCAAAAACCCCTATCGAGCAAGCAGGTCTGAATTAGACCCATTGTCAGGAGAATTGACTATGAGTTGTCTATTGAGTATGACAGCACTTACTGCGATGACCTCTGTTTTGGGCACTCTCACCATTTGGGAGTTCCTGCGTTGAGAAGCTACTCTTGTAGGGTGTAGATTCTAATGGCGAGAAGTAATAGGATCCTAGTTTTGTAGCAGTGCAAGTTTCGAACCTGCACAATGTAATAGGAATCAAACGGCAAAACTTGTCACTTTGCCTGCACACATAAAACTCATAAATATTACATAAATGTAACAGGGTGCAAATTCGCATCTAAAACATTACCCAAAAAATTGGCAAAAATACAGACCAGCCTGTGACTGGCAAGTTTGACAGAAGCATGCACAGATCAGAGAGATCCGCGCATGCAGAGCGGCAACTGATTTTTTTAATTTTTTTTTAAGGTGTCACACTCTACCATCTCTCTCTCCCTCTCTCACCCTCTCTTCCCTGTGGGGCAGGCAGAGTATTGTTAATGAATGGTACTTTATTTTAATTTTTTTTGTATTTAATTATGTTTTTCGTGGGGTGGGGGGCTCTGGGTAGTGGCGTCAAATTACTGCCTTGCCGCAGGTGCCGAAAATCCTAGTTTCGGCACTGGTGCATGCTTCAGTCAGGAAATATTAGGAAAGAGTTAAAATAAAATAAATAAAAAACCTTGTGCAGGCAGCCCCTTCAAAGCGTAACCAGCCTTGGGCTCTTGAGCTGGTCCTAGTTGAAAAAATACAGAGGAAAAATTGTATAGGATCCTCCATTATTTTTATTTTTTTTTGGGGGGGGGGGGGTGATGGGGTACTGCACCCCGTTTATTTAATTTTTTTATTATGTTTGTTAACTCTTTCTTGACTTTTCCTCCAAGGAGCATGCACGGATCCCTCTGATTTGGCCATGCTTCTGTTAAAGAACTCACACCTTGTAATGAAACTTTCATTACAGGGTATGAGTTTACTAGCAAAAAGACCTTGCCCTACATCACTCATTGTAATATCCTTGAGCTTACAAACTCGCAGGCTATTACACTGTGTGAGTTGTGAACAAACTCACACCTTTTAGTGTGGAAGAACGTGAGAGTTTGTCCCTCATAAAAAACATGGACTCTATTACATCCTGCCCTAAGTATTGGGAGTGAATTATTGAGATCTCTCCTATTGGAATTATGATTAATCTACTGATCACCATAAACCAAATCCTTAAGGCATGTAAATGTGAAAGCATCATCATTCCACAAACTCACAATGACTGACACACAATGACAATGACTGACAATGACAATGATACACAGACATACATATTTGTCCTCATACACCTATCCTTTTCATGATGTTCTGTATGGCTCCAGATGAAAGTTGTAACTTAGGCGCCCCACCATGAGTAGTGATTCCCGGACTTTCCTACTTTTTCTGAATTTAGGGGGACATTTACTAAGCAGTGATAATAGCGGAGAAGTGAGCCAGTGGAGAAGTTCCCCTATCAATCAATCAGCAGCTCTGTATAATTTTTTAGTATGCAAATTATAGATGTTACCTCAATGCTGATTGGTTGCCATGGGCACTTCTTCACTGTCTCATTTCTCTGCTCTTATCACTGCTTAGTAAATGTCCCCCTTAGTGTCTTAGTCGCATAGTAGCTGCATCCAAGATGCTTACAGAGTCCTAGGCATTGGTATAAAGTTGCAGATGAAGCACAGTGATGCATGACACGATGCACAGGGCAGCTCACTCGTGTTGCTGCTCAGTCTTTTGCTTTTTTACCCAGATTAGCATCTGAATCGCACACAGCAACTGCACGCAATGCCAGTAACAGTGCCCAGGGTACCCATACATTGTACTGTTGTCATATTAGTGATGCCAATAAGATGCCTATTGTGTAAAAAAGTGTATGGCTGGTGCATGACTCTGCTTAATCACAAAGTCTGTGCAAGAAAGTGAACTGCTTGGTGCGATTTGAGGATGGATGTAAATGGACACATCTGGATAGATAGATAGATAGATAGATAGATAGATAGATAGATAGATAGATAGATAGATAGATAGATAGATAGAGTGGACATTCAATGTTACAGGGCATAGCAGAACAGTGTGAACATATACTACTGACTAGTCTCATGTGGGTCTATTGCCTAGTCCCCAGGAGCTCACCACACCCTGCCGTGAGAGTGAGCATACTATATGGCAAAGGAACTGAATGATAGTAGCTACGCAATATATAATTAGATCAGTATGGCGGTAGGAATATTGTATTCAGTGAATTCACTACTTTGCTTTGTGTCTCTGCAGAGACTGCTGTCATGAGCTGCTGGGGCATGTGCCCATGCTGGCTGATAAAACATTTGCTCAGTTTTCCCAGGTATGTGTAGAATGATTGTATGTCTAACTCCAGACTCTTGGCGATCAGCTACTGTATTTCAGTTTGAATGACTACTGTACAGCATGTATGTGGCATATTTTGCATTACATATGGCTGCCTTGAAAGCTCACCTTGCTGGTCATATACATACATGCCAACTTTGAAGTACTGTATCCAGTGGTGGTTCTACATTTTTGGGCCCCTGAAGCTTGAACTGTTATGGGGGCCCCATCAACAATAGGGCAACATCGAACAAGGTCCAAAGAACCTTGTTGCCATACAGTGGGGACAGGTCAGGTATTTGGCATGGTGAGAGAGTCTGCGGTGGCAGATGTTGTGGGTAACGGGGTGAAAGAGTCTACAGGGCAGGTCCCGGCACCTTTAATGTGTACCTCTCACAGCACTCAACCCGTTCAATAATCATCTAACAGCAACCCTCTTCAATAATCACCTATCAGACACCCCACAATAATCACAATAATTACCTCACAGACACCCCCATTTCATTAATCACCTGTCTCACCCCCCACCTCTTCAGTAAACATCTGACAGCACACACAGTGCTCAGAGCCGGCAAAATTACCTTAGTAGACACCTCCTTGTCCTGGCCTCCTTCTCACCTTTCATTGCTCCCAGCCTTCTTCCTAGGACAGGCCCTCGTAGTCTCCACCATTCCTGGGAATGTCACAAAGAGAAGTTCTACAGGCTCCTGGGAACACGCTATTGATACCACTTTTACACTCGCACTCCCGGGTCACTCCCGGGATGCTTCCCGGGATGCGTCCCGGGATGCCTTCCCGGGACTGACCCCTTTCACACTGCACTAAGACCTGGGATCGACCCGGGACAGCCCCATTTACACTGATCCCGGGATATCCCTGCAAATGCACATGTGTGTCATTAGAAATGGCCTTTTCTGGCTCACATTGATGAGGTCACACTAGTCAACAAAGGGAGGGGTGGTGCCTGCTCACACCATTGCTGCAGTCATGGCCGACGGAGTACCAGTGTGTATGCCTGAGCTCATGATTCTTTCTGCTTTGCAGATGTTTCATACAGCCACTGACAGCATGATGCAGCTTATCACACTGTGCAGTATACTGCACATATATTTTATGAGGAGGAGGAGGGCGCAATTTATGCTGGATAGGGCTGCTAGTCGCCGCCAATATTTGCGCAGGAGGAGAGCCTTCATATCATCCAGGATGAGTATCATACTGAGCGTGAGTATGGGCCCTAACCGCTCATTTTGGTCCAGAGATCGCCGGCACGGAGAAGCCTTTATGAGGACCGTGGAAGCTTACCAGGATGAGGAGTGGATGGATAACTTCCGTGTGTCTCGTGCAACCTTTAACTACATCCTGGAATTACTTACCCCAGCACTTGACATGCAGACCACCAGGCTTAGGAGACCCATCGAGGCACGCAGGAGATTAGCTATTGCATTGTGGTGGTATGCTACCCCAGGAGAGTACCGCTCAGTCTCATGCTTGTTCGGTGTTGCAATCTCCACCTGCTGTGTCATAGTCCACCAGGTGACTAAAGCAATTGTATCTACCTTATACAAGCGCTTCATATCTCTACCACAAGGACAGCGCTTACAGGATACCATCATTGGATTTGTGAAGCGAGGCTATCCGCAGTGTGGAGGAGCGATTGATGGGACACACATCCCCATTATTGCCCCACGTGACAACCATGCTGACTATTTTAATAGGAAGGGCTGGCACTCCATCATATTACAGGCTGTTGTGGACCACAAATATTGGTAAGTGTTTATTTTTGGGGTGGTGGGATGAGTTGCATGTGTGAGTTTTACATTCTAATTGTTTTCAATTTTACTGTTCTTTAGTTTCCTAGATGTGTTTATTGGCTGGCCAGGCCGATCTCATGACTCCCGAGTTCTTGCCAATTCTGACCTGTACAACATCGTAGAGGAGAAGCAGGGAGGCTGGCTGTACCCCAAAGAGTGTGCAAAGATTGTGAATGGGGTGGAGATCCCTGTCCACATCATCGGGGATGCTGCATACCCTTTACGCCCCTGGATTATGAAAGGCTACACCCAACAGGTCCAGTTAACCCCAGAGCAACAAACCTATACTCACACCCTGAGTTCAGCAAGGATGGTGGTTGAGAACGCCTTTGGCAGGTTAAAAGGAAGATGGCGTTGTTTGATGAAGCGCAATGATGTGGACCTTATGAATATGCCTAATGTAGTAGCTGCGTGCTGTATACTGCACAACATCTGTGAACTGCAAAATGAGCTATTCCTTCCTGAGTGGACTGTGCAGGACCCTGAGGTTATAAACCCACATGTGGAAGGTGCTTTGTTTGGGACTGCCTCAAACTCCGCTGCAGAACAAATACGCCACACTATTACGTCCAACCTTGCAGCACTGGTACAATAGTGTTTAAGAATCAGCACAACATGTTTGGTGAATGAAAATGTTTTTATTTTGTATTCCACCTTTGATCTTTGGGTTCATTATTTATGTTTTTCCAAAAAAAAACACATTGCCAGCAACTGTGTATATATGCATAAACAATGTAGAAAACACTGTAAACATGGTCTACTTTACGCACAAATGGGAATGTTATGCCTAGATTTGCAAACAAGTTTTTATTGGCATAAAAAAAAAAAAAACACTGGTAGGTTTGTAGATACAACACCATAAACCACAGTGTCCCTGCAGTATATTATCACTGTGTAAAAAATAAATAAAAAGTGCTTTAATGTAGACACTATACAAAACAGAACATAGAAAAAAATGAAGGAAGGCACAAACAGTTGTGCATAAACAATGACCACACTGTGGTTATTTAACAACAAATAACAACCAAAAAAAGCAATTCACTGTGTTTCACGGCAAATTGCGCAATACAGTAAACTCTGGGCTTGGCGCACTAGATGGTGCAGTATTTGGGGCATAGTATGGACCAGGATTAAATGATGAAAAACCCTGCTCAGGGGGGTATTGTGAGTTGTGGTGTTGGTTTGGTGCTCTTGAGGTATTGGTCATACGCTCATAGAACGCCATGTTCATTTGGTGCAATTCCCTGTGGCGGTCATACTGCTCTCTACTCATGCGTTCCTGCATTGTCATGACTTGGGAAAGGAATGCATCATGCATTTGGCGTTCTGCCTCTAGAAACCTGTCGAGCCTTGCATCCTCCTGTGCGGACATTGTAGCGTCCATCTCTCGGAGTTGGTCGACAAGGACATTTGACATGGCTTTAGCCACTTGCTCCGCTCTGTTCAATTTCTTCCTTCTAGGCGGTACGGTGTAAACTGTGAAGAGAAGAAATACAAAATGAGCGTATATAAAAATAGCAGCGTTAGCAAACATGTGTTTGTGGCATTAATCCACCTATACACTAGCTACTCTGCAACATTGAACTTTTTTTAAAAATGCAAAGCCCCCCTGCGTGGGGGCAGAAAATGCAAAGTGTGCCACCGTGCCAGCAGCGTGTTGAGCGCAGTGATCCTGCAAGGGGCTCATTAGCGCTCGCCACGCTGCCGCCACACTGGCCACTCATACTACGCACATAACCGGATGATTAACAATTGTGGATTTGTGCTATGAGTGTTAATTTCTAAACATGTACTTACTGTTTTTCTGTAAAGTTGGGGTGACGGCACTTTGTACAGTCCCACTGTCACTGGTCTGAGCATCCACGACGTCTTCAATGGTTGCAGTTATGCTGTCGTCGTTTCTGGATGTGTTTATGGACGGCTGGGATGATGTGTCGCTGTCCTCAGGTGTGTCGTCAATTAACAACGGTGATGATGGACAGACGTCACTGCTTGTCTGTGTCTCTTCTGGAGTGCCTTCTGTAGCAGTGTACTGTGAACTGGAAGACAGACTCACCGGACTGCATATAGCTGTGTTTCCAAAGATATTGGCGCACATGTCATAGTACTGCCAGTCGATACGGCCAACACCGCTCTTTTTCCTGTTGTTGTCATGCACCTTAAGGAAATGCTTTTTAAGAGTTTTCATTTTGTTTAACACTTGCTGCTGTGTGCGGATGATTCCCCTGGCTTGCAGCATCTTGGAGATGTTTTTATAAATGACTGCATCTTTGACTGTGCCTGTGATCTGCCTCATAATTTCCTCCTCTCCCCTAATGCTCAGCAACTCTCTCACCTCCTGGTCTGTCCAGGTCGCCATGCTGCCTTCCTCACACGCATCAAGGACGCTCCCCAGGGCTCTGAATGATGACATCATCTTTTCTGAGCCCATGAAAGCTCCAATCGGAGGCCTTTTAACAGTCCCGGGTAGTGAATCCCGGGACGGGCCCTTTCACACTACCCAGCTTCCCGGGACGGTCCCGGGTTCAACCCTGCTTTTGACCTGGGATGAAATCCCGGGATGCTCGTCCCGGGAAATTGTCCCTGTACCCATTTACACTGAGAAGAATCCCGGGATGATGCGCGTTCACGTGCAATATCCCGGGATTTTTCTGCGAGTGTAAAAGGGGTATTACAGAGTGCAAATCACAGAGATAGATTACAACACCCAACAGCCTCCGCGGGACTTAGCGATGCGTATCCAAGCTGTAATAGTAGCTATGCTGTACTAGAAGCCTGGTTGTCGTGGTGTTATTGGTGACGAGCTATAACCATACAGTACATAATAACAAGAGGTGAAAATGGGCCCCTCTGGAATAAGGGGCCCTGAAGCTTAAGCGTTATTAGTTTCATAGTAGATCCCCCCTGAGTTTATCCAACTATATTGGCACATATGTTACTAGTTTAATAATGAAACATTTGTAATTCTGGTTTGAATAATGTGGACTAGACATTGTCTGTCACCAGCAGGAACCCCTGACTTACTGGGACTTGAACTTTCATCTATAACTATGTTAAGAACAAAACAAGCTTGTTCCTGAGCCATGGTTCTGTATGGTCACTATCAGTAGGGGTAGAGCTATTTGTGGGGGATATACGACTATACCAAACCTTCTAAAGTGGGCTGGTTGAGTTGTTGCTCACAGCAACCTATCATATTCTAGCTAATATTTTATAGAATGTACTAGATGATATCTAGAATTTAATTGGTTGATAAGAGCAACATCTCCACTGGTTTTCTTTAGAAATTCTGATACATTACCCCCTATATCGACATATTTAAAGTGAGTTCTAATTTAAACTTTACATCTCTTCGTTTTTGCTCTCCCTTTTGTTGGAGAGTGCAGCAATGTCTATTTAATGCCACTCTGTGATGTCCCAAATAATAAATTTCAAAGCTGTAGCACACAACTAGTGGCTTCCTGATTCTAAGGGCCCAAGGACCTCACTATAGTTTACACTGGGGGGCATGTTAAATCTTGTAATGATGTCACGCCATGCAAGTGCAATAGAAGAGGTTTGAAACAGGCATCTCCTGTCACACATCTTGTATAGATGTAAATCACACTCCAGGTACAAAACTGAAACATATAAGTAAAACTGTTACCATTTTACCTCAGGTTCATAATGTGTATTTCTCATTCAGGACATTGGTTTGGCATCACTTGGAGTGACAGATGAAGAGATAGAGAAACTGGCGACGGTAAGAACTGTGTGATGCTTCTGTGCATGATGCAGATATGTGTATTGTATGAGGAGTATGAAGCCATACTGTATGTAACAACATATAAACATGCTAAACTGTGCACCAAGTGGGATCAGGGATTAGCCAATTTCACTTGGTAACAGAAGTGTAGTATAGAGACTTGGTGCCCCTTACCCAGCTATGTCATGCGTCTCACCAAGCTGTTTCATACCCCCTTACCAAGCCAGTTCATGCCCATCATCTCTCATTCCATGCCACTCACTTAGCTATTTCATGCCCCCTCACCAGACATATTTTTGCCCCCATCAAGCCATATCATACCAAGCAATTTTATGCTCCCTTACTAAGCAATTTAGTTTCCCTCACCTATCCACGTCATAGTCCTAACCAAGCCATTTCATGCCCCCTCACCAGACATTTCATGCCCCCACCAACCATTTCATGTCCCTCACCTGTCCATATCATGCACCTCAGCTATCCATAGCATGCCCCTCACCCAGCCATTCATCCCCTGTCTCCAGACATGTCATGCCCCCCACCCAGCCATTCATGCCCCGTCACCAGACATGTCATGCCCCCCACCCAGCCATTCATGCCCTGTCACTAGACATACTAACATAGTAACATAGTTTCTGAGGTTGAAAAAAGACAAATTGTCCACCGAGTTCAACCTGTTAGTGATCTCCTACGCTATTAAATTTTTAAGACTAAATTAAACTGTGGTGAATGTTTAGACATTATGTCTATTACTTTTTTTTAATTATTACTATAGTGCTTGATTTACCCACCATAACCCTGTATATCCTTATCCATTAGGAATTTATCTAGCCCATACTTAAAAGTAATGACCAAGTCCGCCATTACTACTCTCTTAGGCAGGGAATTCCAAATATGTATTGTCCTTACTGTGAAGAAACCTTTCCGTCTCTGTGTGCAAAATCTCCTCTCCTCCAACCTAAGCGGGTGTCCACGTGTCCTTTGTCTTGATCTTACATAAAACAAATCTCCCGCTAGCTCTGTGTATTGTCCCCTTATATATTTGTAAATGTCATGCCGCCCACAGGCCATTTCATACCCCCTTACCAAGCTATTTCATGCCCCCACTAGAAATGTCATGCTTCGTCACTTTGCCATTTTATGCCCCCTCAACTGACCTTCATGCCCCCTCATCCAGGCATATCATGCCCCTAACTCAGCCATTTCATGCCGCCTGAATTTACCTGTGCTGCAGACTGTGGCGCTGACATCTGCCAGGATGGAAGTTTCCAGAAGGAAATAGCTTAGTCTAGTGAGATAAGGATAAGGGGCCCATTTATCTACAATAAATATTACAATAACAGTATTTGCTGCTTTTTACCTGAAAACACATATTTTTGGGGGTTAGCCACAAATATTAAGTATCCTCTGAATGAATATATGAGGAACCGCAGCAGTTATCTCTGATACCTGCTACAATCCTTCATTGCCACCGGCAGCCACATCCCTCATAGGTTTCTATGGGGGATGTGATGCTGCCAGATTTATCAATTTCTGGAATGCCCAAAATTGACCCCCGTCGAAAACGTGTCCTTGCGGGTTTTAATTGATACATGCTTCCAATGTGATCGCATTCTGATCTTGGGAACGAATATTGCACCCAGATCGCATTGCAAATGGATCAATGATAAATGGGCCCCTGTGTCATCTTGCAAGACTAAGGGGTCTATGTATTAAAGCTTGGAGTGAGATAAAGTGGACGGATATAACGTACCAACAAATCAGCTTCCGAACTGACATTGTGCAGGGTGTGTTGGAAAAATAACAGTTAGTACTTTATATCTGTCCACTTTATCTCTCTCCAAGGCTTAGTAGATAGACTCCTAAGAGTTCTGTGGCTCGTGCTCTGCAGTAACAGACAGCATGGCAGCAAATCTACTGTGAAGGGAAAGATTAAAGTAACATACCTTAAAAGGTAAAATCTTGTCTCCTGAATCCAGGCATGCACCGCCACCCCTCCCCCAAAGGGCATAATGTGGGACTTCATAGTGCTATGGCTCTCTCTTAAGGGCCCTACACACTGGCAGATAAAACAGAACGATATGAACGTTCTCGTTCATTAATGAACGAGAACTCGTTCATATTATTCTGTGTGTAGGCACCAATGATGAACGATGCGCGGCCCCGCGCTCGTTCATCGTTGGTGCCCCGTCGCTTATGCATGCAGGCCAATATGGACAATCTCATCCATATTAGCATGCACTGCTATGGAGTCGGGTGATGGGGGGAGTGAAGAAACTTCACTGCCCCCCTGCCGCCGGATCGCCCGTCGGCCATATCCGCCGTCGGGCAGCTTGGCGGCGGATCGACAAATTTGTAGGGCCCATTATTGTTCTGGATATGGCAGCTGCGTTTTGCTCAGCTGACTGTTAGATACTGTAGGCTGACCATATTATCCCTTTAACCTGGACACTCATGAAATACACAGGATCTATGGCTGGCAGGGGATCCGGATTGAAAGTCGACAGTAACTAGGTCGACAATGTCTAGGTCGACCACTATTGGTCGACAGTAATTAGGTCGACAGGGTCTTTAGGTCGACATGTTCTAGGTCGACAGGTCAAAAGGTCGACATGAGTTTTTCACAATTTTTCTTCTTTTCATACTTAACGATCCACGTGGACTACGATTGGAACGGTAATCTGTGCCGAGCGAAGCGGTAGCGGAGCGAAGGCACCATGCCCGAAGCATGGCGAGCGATGCGAGCGATGCGAGCCATGCGAGGGGACGTGGTGCACTAATTGGGGTTCCCGGTCACTCTACAAAGAAAACGACACCAAAATAACATTAAAAACTCATGTCGACCTTTTGACCTGTCGACCTAGAACATGTCGACCTAAAGACCCTGTCGACCTAGACACCCTGTCAACCTAGTTACTGTCGAACAATAGTGGTCGACCTAGACATTGTCGACCTAGTTACTGTCGACTTTCAATACCACACCCGGCTGGCAGACTACAAGCCTGCATTTCACCTGGTTTTAAGCAGCCACAGAACCTGTGTAATCCATAAGTGTCCCAGGTTAAAGGGACAATATGGTCAGTCTAGCTATTGCAGTATTTAGTTGAATAGTGACAAATAAAAAACATATTTTTTTTTTAAATTGGTGCTATAATTTGCAATCCAGAATTTGCATGTTTAAATAATGATAAATAGGCCCTCAATAGAGGGTAATTCTGAGTTGATCGCAGCAGGATTTTTGTTAGCAGTTGGGCAAAACCATGTGCACTGCAGGGGAGGCAGATATAACATGTGCAGAGAGAGATAGATTTGGGTGTGGTGAGTTCAATCTGCAATCTAAATTGCAGTGTAAAAATAAAGCAGCCAGTATTTACCCTGCACAGAAACAAAATAACCCACCCAAATCTAACTCTCTCTGCACATGTTATATCTGCCTCCCCTGCAGTGCACATGGGCACTCATTCCGAGTTGTTCGCTCGTTAGTGGTTTTCGCAATGGAGCGATTTGTCGCAAACTGCGCATGCGCAATGTTCGCAGTGCGTCTGCGCCAAGTAAATTTGCCAAAAAGTTAGGTATTTTACTCACGGCTTAACGGAGAAATTTCTTCGTTCTGGTGATCAGAGTGTGATTGACAGGAAGTGGGTGTTTCTGGGCGGAAACTGGCCGTTTTATGGGTGTGTGCGGAAAAACGCTGCCGTTTCTGGGAAAAACGCGGGAGTGGCTGGAGAAACGGGGGAGTGTCTGGGCGAACGCTAGGTGTGTTTGTGACGTCAAACCAGGAACGAAACTAACTGAACTGATTGCAGTGGCAGAGTAAGTCCCGAGCTACTCAGAAACTGCAAATAAATTTCTATTCGCAATTATGCGAATCTTTCGTTCGCAATTCTGCAAAGCTAAGATTCACTCCCAGTAGACGGCGGCTTAGCATGTGCAAAGCTGCTAAAAGCAGCTAGCGAGTGAACAACTCGGAATGAGGGCCATGGTTTTGCCCAACTGCTAACAAAAATCCTGCTGCGATCAACTCAGAATTACCCCCATTAATAAGATACGATCTTCTCTAAGGGGTATATTTACTAAGATTCATAATTGTCGGGATTTGGAGGGAGAATAAACACGAATGACATCGGTATTGTGAATTTGCAACCTTTTGTTTTTTTTACGTCTCATTTACTATGCAGTCGTATTCTGCATTTTCGTATTTTCCGATGTCGATGTCATTCGTAATGTCGGGCAGTGTTTTACGGGAGTGATTAGTAAAACACTGCCTGACAAAACACAATGAATCCCGGCCGGATCTGTAAGATCCATGCAGGGCTTCATTGTGTATATTATGAGAAGTGTGTAAAGTGTTAAAATTTAAACAAATTATGTGGGGTCCCCCCTCCTAAGCATAACCAGCCTCGGGCTCTTTGAGCCGGTCCCTGTTGTAAAAATACAGGGGGAAAAATGACTGTGGTTCCCCCATATTTAAACAACCAGCACCGGGCTCTGCGCCTGGTCCTGGTGCAAAAAATACGGGGGACAAAAAAATGTAGGGGTCCCCCGTATTTTTAACACCAGCACCGGGCTCCACTAGTCAGAGAGATAATGCTACAGCCGGGGGAAACTTTTATCTTGGTCCCTGCGGCCCTGGCATTAAATCCCCTACTAGTCACCCCTGCCCGGGGAACCCTGGAGGAGTGGGGACCCCTTAAATCAAGGGGTCCCCCCCTCAAGCCACCCAAGGACCAGGGGTGAAGCCCGAGGCTGTCCCCTCCATCCGTGGGCGGTGGATGGGAGGCTGATAGCCTTTTGTGTTAAAAAAAATATTGTTTTGTAGCAGAACTACAAGTCCCAGCAAGCCTCCCCGCAAGCTGGTACTTGGAGAACCACAAGTACTAGCATGCGGGGGGGGGGGGGAAACGGGCCCGCTAGTACCTGTAGTTCTACTACAAAAGAAATACCCAAATAAAAACAAAACACAGACACTGTGAAAGTAAAAGTTTAATGCACATACATGCACACTTACATACATTCATACTTACCTATGTTGACCCGAAGCACTCGGTCCGCTTGTCCAGTAGAATCCAGGGGTACCTGTAAATGAAATGATACTTACAAAGAATCCGGTGTAGATCGGTCCTCTTCTTAAAAGTTATAATCCATGTACTTGCCAAAAAATCAAACCGCTCATCCGACCCACGAACTGAAAGGGGATCCATGTTTACACATGGATCCCCTTTCCCCGAATGTCAGGACCCCCCGTGACTCCTGTCAAAGAGGGTCCCTTCAGCCAATCAGGGTCCGCCACATCATGGCACTCTCCTGATTGGCTGTGCGCTCCTGCACTGTCAGTCAGGCGGCGCACTGTGGATACAATGTAGCGTAGCGGCGCTACATTATATCCAATGGTGGGAACTTTGCGGTCTGCGGTAGACCGCGAGGTTAAGTGGGGCCACCCACAAGAGTGACCCCACTTAACCTCGCGGTCTACCGCAGACCGCAAAGTTCCCACCATTGGATATAATGTAGCGCTGCTACGCTACATTGTATCCACAGTGCTCTGCATGACTGACAGTGCAGGCACGCACAGCCAATCAGGAGAGTGCCATGATGTGGCGCTCCCTGATTGGCTGAAGGGACCCTCTTTGACAGGAGTCACGGGGGTCCCGACATTCGGGGAAAGGGGATCCATGTGTAAACATGGATCCCCTTTCAGTTCGTGGGTCGGGTGAGCGTTTTTTTTTTTTTTTTTGCAGGTCTATTTGAAAACTGCTTTTTTTTACGATTTGTACTTTTTCCCGGCAGCGTTTGGCTTTTGACGGCAGTGATTGAGAATACAAATTTTTTGTAAATTACCGAGTTGTATAAAATAACAGCCGTATTTGACTGATGGTGTATTCATTTGTATTTTTTTTCTCTGCCTTCAAAAAAAAATATGAATGCCCTCATCACTTCCGAGATTTGATTTTAGTAAATTCCCGAGATGACACTTTAAAAAAAAAAATCGGTCAAAGGGGGTGATTCCGAGTTGTTCGCTCGCTAGCTGCTTTTAGCAGCGTTGCACACGCTAAGCCGCCGCCCTCTGGGAGTGTATCTTAGCTTAGCAGAAGTGCGAACGAAAGATTAGCAGAATTGGGAATAGAAATTTCTTAGCAGTTTCTAAGTAGCTCCAGACATACTCAGCCATTGCGACCAGCTCAGTCCTTTTCGTTCCTGGTTTGACGTCACAAACACACCAAGCATTTGCCCAACCACTCCCCCGTTTCTCCAGCCACTCCTGCGTTTTTCAACTTGAACGCCTGCGTTTTTCCGCACACTCCCATAAAACGGCCAGTTTCCGCCCAGAAACACCCACTTCCTGTCAATCACACTCCGATCAGCACAGCGATGAAAAAGCTTTGTTATGCCGTGAGTAAAATACCTAACTTTTGTGTAAAATAACTAAGCGCATGCGCTCTGCGAACCTTGCGCATGCGCAGTTAGCGACTAATCGCAGTATAGTGAAAATCGGCAACGAGCAAACAACTCGGAATGACCCCCAAAATCGGGAGCTTAGTAAATATACCCCTAAGTGTGAATGAATTCCTACATGTGCATATCATTAACCTCTGTCACAAACACCCTTAAAGTTAGAGTTAGGGAATTGCTAAATGATCAATATTCATTCTTGGGCTGATTTAATAAAATGGATAAGTAATGATCCCATGGAATAAAAGTAAAGCCTGGTCATCTGGGACCATAAAGCAATGACCGGCATTATACTTGTGACTGTAATACATCATTGCTTATAAATAAACATTTGGACCATGCAGTATTCTGTTATCCTCATTCCAATCTTATACAAACCTCTGTCACATTTCCTGTGCTACAATTATCCCTGAGAACTAAAGAAGTTTAAATAAAAAGTGTAGAACTGATGTTTTGTTAGTGTTACAATCTATTATACTCACTGTATTGGACTTTTATATTCTACTGAACTTTTATACACTCCTGAAGGCAGAGCCGGCCCTAGCCAATTTGATGCCCTAGGCAAAATTTTGTCTTGTCCTCCCTAGCACCGCCGCTAGTTCTGCTTCTGGCCCAGCAACACTCAGGCAGTGGGGCCCACCGGGGGGGTTACCCTGTGGGCCAGTTCAACCTTGCATAATGCCCAACAGTAATGCCCATGATACACATAATTCCACACAGTAATGCACCTTACACATATGCCCCACATTAGTAATGCCCATAATACACATAATTCCACACAGTAATGCCCCTTACACATATGCCCCACATTAGTAATGCCCATAATACACATAATTCCACACAGTAATGCCCCACATTAGTAATGCCCATAATACACATAATTCCACACAGTAATGCCCCTTACACATATGCCCCACATTAGTAATGCCCATAATACACATAATTCCACACAGTAATGCCCCTTACACATATACCCCACATTAGTAATGCTAGTAGCTTTTTTTTTATTTTTTTATAAAACTTACTTTTGCTTGCTGGTGTGCTTGCAGTAAGTGTGTGCACTCATGCAGCTCCCTAGATCCGTGTCTGCGTTTTATGAGATGGGGGTGGCAGGATGGGTGAGTGCTTGCGCTCGCACCCATTAAAGTGGCACCCCTACAAGGAATGTGACCTCACAGGGTATGCCGTCCTTTGCAAGCTTCATCCTTTATTTTAGCTTGCTGGTTGGATACAGATTGCAGCAATGTCCAGATACTGCCATACTTGCTGGTTATACAAAAAAACAGTATCAAACATGTAGCAACTGTCCATTCTCTTCACTGTTCAGTGTGTTTGTTTGGTGTCTGTTACTCCTGGCAACTGCATGCCCTTTATTTTATACTGTGGGAGCAATATGCTCTGCCCTCCAGTCTGACGCATCTGAAATTCATGCTGCATTGACGTTTCATATAGAAATAGCGCAACGCAACTTACGGACCACGTTACAGTGCTGGATGGCAATGGAATTTTACGGCATGGACTGACTGAGAAATAAAGTGTGGGGAGTACATTGCCCATGTTATATCCCTGCAGACACCTGGGGTTTGCACAGGGATAAGGGACACAGGATAGCAGAGTCCCCCTTCCCCTATGTGCACAAGCAGTATAGGTAATGTCAGATTTATGTAGAGCAGTCTTCCACAATACACGTGTTATCATAAGGAGCCATCCAGTAATAACCGTATATAGTCAGTGAAAAAGTCACAGGTCCAGGAATTGCAGTTACTGGGCTTCTGCTGTCTAACGTCTCACAAATCAGGGGCATTCAAGCATGTCGGAGGGAGTTCAAGGGACAGTGTGCATTCTTTTGACAAATGTAAACAGCAGTGTATACAAGTACTGATTGAATACATTTAGAAATGAACAGATAGTTTGCAGACTGTACCTCCCAGCATGAGATACTGCAGGGACATGCTTGGATGCCCCTAGACATGCTTGGATGCCCTAGGCAAATGCCTAGCCTGCCTATAGCTAAGGCTGGCTCTGCCTGATGGTGTCCTGATAGAATATATTTTACTGAACTGTTATATTGTACTGATTTACCGCCTACCCTCCAACTGTCGCTTTTTGGCCGGTATAGTACTATTTTTATATGGTCTGTACCGGCCAAAGTGGGCTTTGTAAACGGGTTCAGCGTCTCTGACTCTCCGTAGTCCCATAGAGTTATATAGCAATGCCGTAGTGACACACCCGCTTTACCTGTGACCACGCCCACTTTTCTATTTTGTACTAGTTTCTTGCTCTGCAATGTTGGATGGTATACCTACTGTAGTATACTGTTCTGATGTATTATATTGTACTGAACTATTATATTGTACTGATGTATTATACTGTACAGATGTGTTATATCTTACAAATGTATTCTATTGTACTGATTATATTACACTGATGTATTCTATTGTGTTGCTGTAGCTTTACTGGTTTACTGTGGAGTTCGGTCTATGTAAGCAAGATGGAGAAACGAAGGCCTATGGTGCTGGTCTACTATCATCCTATGGGGAATTGTTGGTATGTAATGCACTGTCACGTACAGACGAAATCAGTAAATGTATGTCAAGTCTTTAGAAGATCTGCTTTATTGAGGATTATTATTATACTTTATTTACATAGGCGCAAAATAATACTTATCATTGTACAGAGAATAATGACAAAAAATATATAATATAGAACAACTTGAACAGAAGCTTACAATATAATAATACCCCTTTCAGACATGCTCCACATTCCCAGGATTTTGCACAAGAAAGTGCATCAACCCGGGATTTTGGTATGTCTGAAAGGCACCGACCCTGGTCGCCAAACCTGCAATTGACCTGGGATTTTACCGGGTCTTTCTTCCTGAGTTGGCTTCCCGGGTTAAGTCTGAACGGCGTCACCCGGGAATTTGCTCTCTGGATGCATGAAAAATGTTTTCATTGGTCAGGAAGGGCCACCTGATGCCTGCTGATGACCTCATCAGTGACAGCCGGAGAAGAACAGACGCCACAGCTGCATGAGAGGAAGCAGAGAGCTTAAGAACAGGGTGAGCATCTTAATTAGAGCATAATTTGCTGTGTAAAACAGCAACTCCACCACAGCAAACAAACTCTCCATGCTACACAAATGCTTGTCAGCCATGAATCCAGCAATGCATTATGGGCACCACACCTAATACATTTATAGCCTGCCCTCCCCTTTGCATGATCTCATTATTGTGTGCATGCAAACCATCCCCTTAAAATGATGAGACTGCCCTCGAAACTGGAAAAACCAGCTTATGTCTGAAAGGGGCCAACCCGGGAATTTCCTGGGTCTGTGGTGTAGTGTGAAAGGGGGTTTGTAGAAAAACCCAGGTTTTTTGCTGAAGAGAAAATCCCGGGTCTGAAGCAGGGAAATTCCCGGGTCATATGTCTGAAAGGGGTATTAGTGTGGGAAAACATTTTATATATAAAGTAATGCATTAAGAATTGTACCTGCTAGGCTGATACTACGGCTTTGCCAGCCAGATGCAAAACAACATTGGCGCAGATATCAGCAAATCGGTGTGTAATCTACATTCCTGAGAAATAAGAAACAAATACGAGGGTGGTTCTAAATGTTAGGTAACTAGAACACTCAAGTGTCTAATGTTCTCTATTTCATTCTAAGTTCCTGTCAGGCATGGGCAGGTAGATCACTGCTTCCCCTCACGGCCATTAGACTACGCCTCATATCAGTCATACTGTCCCAACATCAATTGTGAGATGGCAGGACTGGCAGAAACATACAGTAGTCATACACTGAGGGTGAGTAGTGTGATCAGAAGGGCACATCAGCAGCTGAAATTCATCACCAACTTGAGTTGTACGGTGATAGCGTCATGTCACAGAAACAGGTTTGGGTTGGTGCACTGCCTTTGATAACGGCAGAGCAGATGTTCAGGATGAGCAGTGCTACCGTTAGGAGGTACCGGACCATCCTCCCTACAGCCCTGACCTGGCACCAAGTGATTTTGATCTCTTTGAACCATTGTAGAAGCAACTGGATGGAAAGCGGTTATGTAAGCCAGCATGTTCTGGCTTCAAGCACTTGACAGTGATTTCTTCTATGCTGGGATAGATGCCTTGGTGTACCATTGGAACAAATGCTTAGACAAGTATAGGGACTATGTGGAAAAATAATCTGTACTAATACCTCACTATTGATTATTAGAGATGTGCGCCGACAACCGTGCTTTGGTTTTGGTTCTAATTTGTCATCAGGTTTTTTGTTTTGCCAAAACGCCCCCATGTGTTTTGGTTTTAAATCTGTATTTTTATTCAAAAATTTATAAAAACAGCTAAAATCACCTAATTTGGACCTTTTTTTTATTCTTACAGTATTAACCTCAATAATATTAATTTCTTTAAATTGTCACCTCACAGCTCAGATTATTGTTTTCACCAATATTGGCCAAAGGGCTTACGGTCATTAAGTCCACAAGACTTAGGTCGACAGTCATTAGGTCAACCACTATTGGTCGACATGCATTCGGTTGACATGGTCAAAGGTCAACATGGTCATTAGGTTGACATGAACAAGGTCGACATGACAAAAGGTCGACATGCGTTTTTCAATTTTATTTTATTTTGCCTTTTTTGAACTTTTTCATACTGGACTATGATTGGGAATGGTAACCTACCCGAAGCATGGTGAGCAAAGTGAGCGATGCGAGGGGACACGGTGCACTAATTGGGGCTCCCCGTCACTTTACGAAGAAAAAGACACAAAATAAGCCAATGTCGACCTTTTTCCATGTCAACCATGTTCATGTCGACCTAATGACCAGGTCAACCTTTTGACCATGTCGACCTAATGCATGTTGACCAATAGTGGTCAACCTAATGACTGTCAACCTAAATCTTGTCGACCTAATGACCCATACCTGGCCAAAGGCTGCAGCAAGCTGGCTGGTTACTAAGCAAAAGAGCAGCAGCACAAAAGCACAGCAGTTTATAGCACATCTATGAAACACTGCCACACAGCAGTGGGAGAGAAGAAAAGCAGTGCAAGATGGAATTGTTAGTGGGCCCTCCCGCCCACCCTTATGTTGGATATTAAAAAGGACATGCACAGTTTAGCAAACCAAGCACTTCAGTGACAGGGACTACCACTTTTATGGCTGAAGTGCTTGGTCCCCCCCCCCCCCCCCCCCAACAAAACAAGCTACCAGTGGGCTTAAGGTAGCTAACAGTGTTGTTGTCAATGATGGCTTAAGGCAGCTAAGTTAACAATGCTGTCAATGATCTCTAGAGTAGCAAGATGCCATCATCATTATCATCCTCACACTCATCAGTGTTTACATCATCTTCAAACAATAATAATTCATCCCGCTGGATCCATAATTACAGAAGTCTCTGTACTTTGACATAATTGCCGGTAAAAGTGTTCCTCGTGGAATCTGTAATTCATCTTTTCAACATATTGAGGTTGTAGCCTCCTACACCGATCGCTGACAAGGTTCCCAGCTGTGTACACACTGGTGAGTGGGCAGCTTAAATAATGCAAAGCGAATATGTACAAGGTCCTCCAAATTGCCTTCTTTTCCTTCCAGTAGTCAAAGGGACTGTCTAACATGCCTATGTGCACACTGTCATTAAAATAATGCTCCACCATTCTGTGGATGGTGACTGTATCAGATTAAATTACAGTAGAGATGTCACTCATTTTGGGCATTTCTTTTTGACCTGACCAGATGTCAAAATGTTGTGTTAACTCATTTGCATCACCAGTTGGTCTCTTGGGATAGCTCAGTTTCTCCTGGCCGCAGCAGTTGCTGGAGAAACTGAAGAAGGAGACATTATTGTGTCATGTGCCACTTTAATTTACAACTTGCTCACCAAGAGGTCTTTGCATTTCTTAAGATCTGGGTCAGTTGGAAAGAAAGACACAATGAACAACTTAAACCTAGTATCAAGCACAGTCGCCAAAATGTAGTGATCCAACACAAGCTATTGACAACCATTGGATCCTGGTGAAGCGAATAAAGGACTTGATCTACAAGTCCAACATTCTTAGCAGAATCGTTTAATTTCATCTCCTTCTTCAATTTCTCATGCTGCTTTTCCAAAAGTCTAATAAGAGAATCATTTGACTCAAGCAGGCCCTATCTGACCTCATTTCACAGATTACAACTTCAAATGGATTCAGCACCTAGCCCAACATGGAAAGTATTCCCCACTGCACTGGACTAAGATACATTCCTCCTCCTCTTCCAATGTCATGGCTTATTGTGTAGATTTGGATGGCTTTATGCTGTTCCTCCATCCGCTGAAGCATATAAAGGGTTGAACTCCACCTTGTTACTATGTCTTGCTTCAGTTGGTAGCAGGGCAAATTGAACTGTTCTTGCAGGTGCTGCAATCTTCTGCACGCAGCTGCTGAATGGCAAAAATGTCCCGACATTTTTCAGGACACAGACAGCATCTCCTGCATGCCCCTGTCATTTTTTTCTATAAAAACTCTGTACAACCAAGTTGATTGTGTGAGCAAAACATGGGCATGTTTGAATCTACCCAGTTTGTTATGCTCTCATAATAATACTGGCATTATCAGAAATCACAAATCCTGAGAAGATCCCCAGCAGGCTAAACAGTTTTTGCCATGACATACCTCAGTTTTTCTAAGAGGTTGTCAGCAGTATGCCTCTTAGTGAAGCCAGTGAAACAGAGTGAAGCCTGCCTTTGAATGAGCTGGCGTTGTTTGTTAGATGCTGCTGCTGTTTCTGCTGCTGAAGGCTATTCACCCATCCAGGTGGCTGTCACAGTCATATAATCTTTAGTTTGCCCAGTTCTGCTTGTCCACATGTCTGTGGTCAATAATATATATTTTTTATTTAATGTTCTGGTTCAGGCGAGGAATTGCTTTTCGGGTAAAATGGAAACGAGATGGAATTTGGAAGGGGGGACACAGAACCTCAGATAAATGTCTATAACCCTCTGTATTAATGGTGAATATTGGATGCAGGTCTAATACTAGCATAGCCATTGTGGCATCAGTGATCTGCTGTGCGACTTGGTGACAGCTGTCATACTTGCTTCCCCTTGCAAAGGATTGTTTCAAAGTCAGGTTTTTTTTAAAGACTTTTAGTAGTCTTCTTGGTCCCCTTCTGAAACAAAGTTCCACTTGCAGAAGCAGATTATTTCCATAGCCAGGATTTCTCAAAAGAGTCAGTTGACCTTATCAATTTGGATGCAGGACTACTGTACCTACGATCATTAATGAGGATATTGATGATGAAGTTGTTGGCAGTGGAGAATGCAGGTGCTGGGATCTACATGAGAGAAGGGAGCTAGCGGATGCCTGACTGCTTGTTATTAGTATTTTTACCATAAATTTCTGATTTTGACAAAAACATTTCATGAACTTACTGCAAACAACGGAGGTTTCTAGATGGTTAACATCTATACATCTAGTGGCTTGACAATTGTCAAGGTTTGGGTAAAAATAATTCCACATATAAGAGCTTGGCTTTTGGTCTTATGCCCAGTCATGACAATGGCCTTCTTCTCATCATGGGCAAGAACTGCTTCCACTGGTGTCTGACTCACACGAACAACATCCTCATCATCAACCTCCTAAATAGCGCCGGCATCAGCTTCACAAATATCCCCCACATCCTGTTGCACTTCAGCATGTTGACTTGTGCTGCTCAGCCCCACATTTGCAGAAGATGCAGAAATGGTGAAAGGAGGCTTCTCAACGAATACAATATCTGAAAAGTCATGCTCACACATGGCACTTTTGGACACACTTAGACTCTCCTCAGGGAATTGGGATGTTTCTGAACACACATTTTGTTCTACTGCCATAGTGGGTTTTGGGTTTTTTTTACCACTGATTTTCTGGTTTTCATTTCTTAAACACCTATTTAAACACCTCTTCTAGACTTATGAGAAGAAGTTGCTTCACTGACCACCACTCATAATAAAAGGCTATGATGTGAGCCATTCCTTGCCACTGCATGTGGTGTATTTATGACAAATTTATGATTTTAGGCGATAAATGTTCCCTGTATTAGCGGTGATGTTTTTTCATTAGCTTTGTAAAGTATAGTTTTGGTTTCAGTTGCCCTTTCTTAAACCCTCTATACCCTTGAGCACCGGCTTTAGTAGAGCTTGAAGTACTAATATCATCATCATCATGACTGACAGCAGTCACAGCACTAGTACTTGGTTGCTGCTTCAGCTTTTCTATAGACTGATCGTTATCTGTATTGACTCAATTCTTAGGAGAACGAATTGACAGAATAGGAGAGGAGTGGGTTAAACCTCAGCTAGTCTGGGGGCAGGACGGTAAGGCATTATGGGAGTTTTATTGTTAGCCAATAGGAATGAATGTTGGGGGTAGGTGGAATGGGTTCTTAAGCCTGAGAAAGGGGCTGGGTCAGCCTCTTCTGCTTTTGTCGTGGTGAGGGTGAGTGCTCTTCCCCCCTTTGTCTCCTTGCTGTGCTGCTTGCACATTGTGAAATATTAGGTTGCTGCTGCTGTGGCAGTGTGCTTTATACTGTGCCTCCTCTGTCTCCATTACCTGGGATTAACTTGCATACCCTCCAACATTTTACACAGAAAAATTGGTACAAATCCTAAAAAGGGGCGTGGCCGTGGGTAAGGGGAGCGTGGCCACGCCCCTTTTCCTATGCTTTCAATGGAAGTTTGGAGAGCCAAAAACCGGTACAGACCATAAAAAAAAAAAAGGTACTGTACCTATTAAAAAGGTACAGTTGGAGGGTATGAACTTGTGGCCTGCCATGCCCCGTCCCTGCCGCTCCTCTGGCCCCCCTGCCCGCTATATTGATGCAGCTCCTGCTCGGGAGCCGGCATCCGGTGCCCCGGGCCTGAGCACTTTGCTCACGGCCGGGGCTGAGCCTGCTGGCGCTGCTGCGAGCGCCTGTCCACGGGCGCGTGCGGCGGTGCGTGCGTCCGCCCCTTCGCCGGCTAGGCCGCAGGCGCCGGGGGGATCCCTCCGGTGTGGCGGCGGCTGGCGGTGGACAGGGCGGCGGCCGGTGGCGAACTGGATCTGGCAGCCGGCGGGGGGAGCCGACCGGGGTGCCTGCTGGTGTGAATCCCCCGCCGGCTGCTGTGGCGCGGGGATGCGTGCGCGTGCGTTCCCTGCACCCTCCACCGCTGAGAGTCACCGGCGGCTCCCCAGAGAATGAGGGGACTGCTTGTAGGGATGGGGCCAGTGGCTCTTCCACTGGCCGTCCCTAAAGCCAGGCGATTTCCGTGTCACGGGCGCGTGCGCACGCCCGTGGGGCTGCTGGCTCCCTGTGCGCTCTCCTCGCTCTAGCAGGGGGGGCTCCCGGGGGCTTTTGGTGGTGTCGGTACAGGACCAGAGGGGGGGGGGGTGATGCCTGGAGGCGGGGGTTAGCGAGTTCTCCCGGTGGGGGGGGGGGCAGTGGGGGCCGGGGCAGCGCTGTGGCTCGTGGTGCAGCGCAGGAGAGAATGGGGGTTCTTAGGGTGGCTAGCGCCGGTCCCAGGCGGGGCCGGCCTGGGCGGTGTGAAGACGCGGTTGGAGCCATCCTCGTGGTTCCCGCTTCGGTCAACGCGGCCGTTCTCCCAGATGCTTCTGGCCCCGCCATGGCGCAGTTTCTACAGGCGTGTCGCAGTCTGGGCTCCGCCGCTGCATTGCTGGGTAGCGCTACCCCATCGCCCGCAGGGGCGTCTGCTTTCATTCCCGCCGGGGGGGCTTTGGCTCCTGTGGCGGTTGTCCCTTCTTTTTCAGGTGCGGATCCGGATGGCAATCAGGACGAGGAGCCAGTCGTGGCCAACGTTTCGCCTTCCGTAGGCGGGCCTGCTGGTGAGTGGGACGCCGATACAGTTGCTATGTCGCTGGGGTCCTCTTCTTCCTCGTACGGCAATACATCAAGTAGATCTTCTTCCTCTTCTTCGTCGTGCCAGTCTGCGGTTAGTAGTACCGCAAAGGCTAGGAAGAGGGCTATCAAGTACGCGCGGCGTGAGGCGCGGCACCGGGATAAACGGTCTCAGAAGAGTAGTAGTAGTTCCCGTCGGGAAAGGAGGAGGCGTAATTTGCCGGGCGTGGTTCGCTGCGAGTGCACGGCAGTCTTGCGAGGGTTGCGTGAGAGTTGCAGGAGGAAGATTAGACGGGGGGAATACGTCAACCTTTTTACGTTGACGGTGGACACCAAGAGGGAAGGTAAGGAAGCGCTTGCGAAGGGCGGTATTGGGGCGGAGGCCTTCCGCTCGTATGACAACTGGTTGGCGGGTTTCTGTGTCTTCGCGGCGTGCTACTTGGAGGATCGCCCTGATGAACACATGAACGTCATCAGGTATATCCACCTCGTGCATGACATGCAGCATCAGTCTAAGGACGATTCGTGGCTGCATTATGACAAGCAATTTCGTCAGAAGCAGGATTGCCTGCACATCATTGACTTCGGATGCAAAGATGTGGAGGTATGGCTTCGGGTCACGCGAGCGCAGGATATGAAGATGGTGACTAAGGGGGCGGCTGTGGCGCAGGCCGCGGCGGCGAGTCAGTTTCGGCCTGCGGTTGAGGCTCCGCCGCGCCGCCCTTGGACCACGGCCCGTTCTCCGCAGCAGGCACCGGCGAAGGGGAAGTGTTTCGCGTTCAACAATTCCATGTGCCCCCTCGGGCAACGGTGTCGTTTTCGCCACCTTTGCTTACGATGTAACGGATCCCACCCTGCTTCCAATTGCTTCCGCGGGGGGCGACTGGGTGCCAGGGCGGCCGCGGGCCCAGCTAAAATGGTCGGGGTGGTACCCAAACACAGACGACGCAAAATTTCTGCGAGAGGGTTTTGCGTCGGGTTTTCGTTTACCAGTGGTGGGGGGAGGTTTTGGTTCGGGCCGCCAGGAACCTGCAGTCTGCTCGGGATTTCCCCGACGTGCTTCGGAAAAAGGTTGAGCAGGAGGTTCGCCTGGGGAGAATGGCGGGCCCCTTTGCGCTGCCGCCTGTCGAGGATTTGATTATTTTCCTGGTGGTGGTCGTGCCCAAAAAGGCTCCGGGTAAGTTCCGGGTTATTCAACATTTGTCTTATCCATCTGGGTCCTCGGTGAACGATGCAATTTCACCGGAATATTGTTCGGTGGTGTATCAGTCCTTTGAGGATGCTTTGGACATGGTTCGGGGCTGTGGCCCCGGGGCCCTCAAGGCTAAACTGGATGTTGAATCGGCTTTTCGTTTGCTCCCCTTTGCACCCGGAGTCGTTTCGATTCATGGGTTTCCGCGTCGGGAAGGAATACTTTGTAGACAAGTGTCTGCCTATGGGGTGTTCCGTTTCGTGTGCCTTTTTCGAAAAGTTCCGCCTTTTTACATTGGTGTGTGGAGTTTTCTTGCGGAGGTAGCAGGATTGCATATTACCTGGATGATTTTTTGTGCGTGGGGCCCGCGGGTTCTCCTCGCTGTGGTTTCCTGCTGTTTTCGCTGCGTGCCTTGTTGGGGCATTTTGGCGTCCCTGTGGCCGAGGACAAGACGGAGGGGTCCCTCTCCTGTTTGTCCTTTTTAGGTATCGAGATCGATACGGTCGCGGGGGCTTGCCGGCTGCCTCAGGACAAGGTTGCGAAGCTTCGGGAGTCCATTGCGCAGTGCTCGGAGCGGCGTAAGGTGATGTTGCGGGAGGCTCAATCCCTCCTAGAACTGTTGAACTTTGCCTGTCGGGTGATTCCCATGGGCCGGGTTTTTAGTCGGAAGTTGGAACGGTCCACGGCTGGGGTGTCCAGGCCGCACCATTTTGTCCATTTCTCGGCTGAGATTAGGCGGGACCTCGCTATGTGGGTTTCGTTTCTGGCGGATTTCAATGGTGTGCTGATCTGGATGGCCCCGCTCGTTGACAGTTTCGACCTGCGGATTCGGCGGGCTCGTTGGGGTTCGGTTGTTACTTAGACGGGGCTTGGTGCGCGGCCTCATGGCCCGAGTCTTGGTCGCGGGAGGGGCTGACCGGCGACCTGTTGTCGCTGGAGCTTTTTCCCATCATGGTGGCCTTGGAGGTTTGGGGAGAGCGCCTTCGCGATCGCAGTATTCTCTTCCGCTGCGATAACTTAGGGGTCGTGCACGCGGTTAACAACCAAAGAGCTAAGGCCCTCCGGGTGTTGTCGCGACTCGTGCTGACTTGTATGCGCAGCAATATTCTGTTTAGGGCTCAACACGTCCCCGGGGTTAATAATGGGATCGCCGATGCATTGTCCAGGGGGCAGTGGGATAGGTTCCATTTGCTGGCCCCGGAGGCTGATTCGGCAGGTTTGCCCTGCCCTTCTTATGTTTGGCAGGTCATCATGGCGGATTGGAAGGGCTAGCAGAGCTGTCTTTGGCTCCGTCCACTCTCGCTGGATACCGTCGGGCCTGGAAGGAGTGGGAAGACTTTTCCCGTGACCAAGGGCCTAGAGGTACGAGGGGTCAGAGCTTGTTTCTAGACTTCGTTTGGCAACTCTTCGTAACGGGGAGATCGAGGGCCGTGGTGTCTCGATACCTCGCTGGGATATCCTTTTATTCTAAATTGAAGGGTATGCCGGTTTTTACGAAGGGTTTCCTGCTGGCGAGGGCGCTTAGAGGTTGATCGCGCGCTCGGCACCGGTCCCTCCTGATGGTCGGCGCCCTATTGATGCGTCCCTGCTTTCTTCCCTCTTGGTGGCGGGGGTGGCGGACTCCCGTTTTGAAGCGCTCCTGTTTCAGCTGGCTTTTTCCATTCAGGGTTTCTGAGCTGGTTGCGGCTTCTAAGAAGTCTGAGGCCATGATGCGGCACGCGCATGTTGTTGTGGGTGGGGGGTCCGTGCTGTGCAGGCTGCGCCGCTCCTAAACTGATCAGATGGGTAGAGGTCATTGGATCTCTTTGGCACCATCGGGTGGTGAGGACTGTTGTCCGGTGGCGTTGGCTAGTCGGTATGCGGAGGTCAGGCCCTTGTCTGAGGGGTCTTGGCTGCTACATTACGATGGGTCGCCATTGACGAAGTACCAATTTACATGGATGATGCCTGTCCAGTTTGGGCCTCTCCCCTCGGGACTTTAGTTCACATTGCTTTAGAATCGGGGCCGCCACTTCCGCAGCATCTGCAGGGCGCGCTGTGGACGAAATTAAGGCTTTGGGCCGCTGGAAGTCGGCAGCTTATAAGCGTTACATTCGGCCCGCTGTTGCGTAAGCGAGTTTGTTGCTACTAACATGTTGTTCGTTTACTGCGTTATGTGTTTCAGTTCAGTGTGTTCGTGCTGTTTTGTTTGTCTCCCCTGTCCTCCCTACTCGGATGGCTAGCTACTCGCCACTGCTGGCAGTGGGGGTCTGGAGTGCTTCGCAATTTTTTGCCTGAACTGACGGACTAATTTGGCTTAATTCATTCAATTCGGCTAATTGGCATCTAATTACAAGTTCCTCAGCAGGTTTTTACGTTTCACCTCCAGCCGAGTTATTCTGTGTTCCCCCCAAACCCCCCCCCCCCCATCCCAGCTCTCTAACCTCCCCCCCCCCCTTTTTTGTTATTTTATCTTTTCCTTTCTGTTGCTTCGATTGGCCTGAAGCTTGTTCAGGAGGAAAGTTATAGTCCTCTATTCAATTTTTCTTTTTGGCAGATCCTCATTCTGATAGTTGGTTCCTGTTCTGGGCTGGGTTTGGTTTTATCTCCCATATTCACATTTGTTTATCTGTTTTTTCCCTTTTAGGTTGGCGGGTGGATGTGTGTGATGTGTGTGATGTGTGGGTGGTTGGCCATTCCTATGTTTATTGGGCAGACAATTTTCTGGCTACGGAAGGGGCTCCTTGCTTTGTTGGTTCGGATGATGTGCGGTGGATAGGTGTGCGTGGTATGCTTTGGCATGACCTGAAAGCGAAGCTTATGGAGCAGGTTCGGCGGTTTGGCATCCCCAAACTGTTGGTGATTCACTTAGGAGGGAACGACCTAGGTAGGAAGAAGGCAGTGAATCTTCGATTGGCCAGTATTCAGGATCTGCAAGTGATTTTGGGCGCTTGGCCAGGCTGTAGGCTTATCTGGTCTTGTATGGTGCCGCGGTTGTGTTGGCGTGGAGTGGTGGATTGTCGGGCGATCGATGTGGCTCGCCGGAAGGTGAATGCCGCGGTGGCTAAGTTTGTGGTGGCCCATGGCGGTGCCGTGGTTTGGCATCAGCGGATCAAGTTTCGGTACTTCTACTTGTTTAGACCTGATGGTGTGCACTTGACAGGACAGGGACTATCTATGTTTTTGGAGGATCTGTTTTCGGTGGTTGGTTCGGTAGGTTAGGGGTATGGTGGCGGTGCGTAGTTTCTGTGGAACAGAACTTCGCTGTTGGCGGGAAAGAACGGCAAGTTAACATTTGTTGTATTAAAGAGTGGATTGGAGGTCGTTTGGTTGTTGATTTTTAGGTGCGCTCTCCTTCGCTGACTGGTTTTACATCTGCTGGACCGCCTTCACGGGTGGCAGCCTCATCACCTTCACGGGTGGGTAGTCAGGATGGAGGTTGAGCGGATACCTATTTGTTTGTTGGAAGGTTTACGTCAGTTCTTTTTTATACGATAGTTATCTATGGGATAGGGTTGTTTAGCCGTTCTTTCTGGCCACCATACTTTAGTATCATTATTCACAGTTAATGGTTCACTTAAATAAATAGCTAACAATTTCTGCCAAATTCAAGTCTCCGTGTCTTTATTTATTATAATTAAGTGTTAAGATGTTATAGTTTATGTTACGGACAATCCTCAGACTATGGGGGTCATTCCGAGTTGTTCGCTCGTATTTTTTTTGTCGCAATGGAGCGAATAGTCGCTAATGCGCATGCGCAATGTCGGCAGTGCGACTGCGCCAAGTAAATTTGCTATGCAGTTAGGAATTTTACTCACGGCATTACGAGGTTTTTTCTTCGTTCTGGTGATCGTAATGTGATTGACAGGAAGTGGGTGTTTCTGGGCGGAAACTGGCCGTTTTATGGGTGTGTGCGAAAAAACGCTACCGTTTCTGGGAGAAAAGCGGGAGTGGCTGGAGAAACGGAGGAGTGTCTGGGCGAACGCTGGGTGTGTTTGTGACGTCAAACCAGGAACGACAAGCACTGAACTGATCGCAGATGCCGAGTAAGTTTGGAGCTACTTAGAAACTGCTAAGAAGTGTCTATTCGCAATTCTGCTAATCTTTCGTTCGCAATTTTGAGAAGCTAAGATTCACTCCCAGTTGGCGGCGGCTTAGCGTGTGCAATGCTGCTAAAAGCAGCTTGCGAGCGAACAACTCGGAATGACCCCCTATATGAGGTTTAGGAGAACGAATTGACAGAATAGGAGAGGAGTGGGTTAAACCTCAGCTAGTCTGGGGGCAGGACGGTAAGGCATTATGGGAGTTTTATTGTTAGCCAATAGGAATGAATGTTGGGGGTAGGTGGAATGGGTTCTTAAGCCTGAGAAAGGGGCTGGGTCAGCCTCTTCTGCTTTTGTCGTCCCACCCTCCCTCCCTACTGGTGGTGTTTGTTTTATGTTGTTGCGTTGGCTATTTCCGTGCTGTGGGTTGTCACGGTTTGGTTATGGCGGGAAAGAACGGCAAGTTAACATTTGTTGTATTAAAGAGTGGATTTGAGGTCGTTTGGTTGTTGATTTTTAGGTGCGCTCTCCTTCGCTGACTGGTTTTACATCTGCTGGACCGCCTTCACGGGTGGCAGCCTCATCACCTTCACGGGTGGGTAGTCAGGATGGAGGTTGAGCGGATACCTATTTGTTTGTTGGAAGGTTTACATCAGTTCTTTTTTATAAGATAGTTATCTATGGGATAGGGTTGTTTAGCCGTTCTTTCTGGCCACCATACTTTAGTTTAATTATTCACAGTTAATGGTTCACTTAAATAAATAGCTAACAATTTCTGCCAAATTCAAGTCTCCGTGTCTTTATTTATTATAATTAAGTGTTAAGATGTTATAGTTTATGTTACGGACAATCCTCAGACTATATGAGGTTTATATTTATTAACGCAGGTGGGGCACGGCAACTACTGGGTTTTATTGAAAGCACAGGTTGTACAAAAAAAATATATATATTTTTCATAGAAACATAGAAACATAGAATTTGACGGCAGATAAGAACCACTTGGCCCATCTAGTCTGCCCCTTTTTTATTTTATCCTTTAGGCAATCTCAACCCTTTTTTAACCTTAATTCTTTGTAAGAATATTCATATGCCTGTCCCAAGCATGTTTAAATTGCCCTACAGTCTTAGCCTCTACCACCTCTGATGGGAGGCTATTCCACTTATCCACTACCCTTTCTGTGAAGTAATTTTTCCTTAAATTTCCCCTGAACCTCCCCCCCTCCAGTCTCAATGTATGCCCTCGAGTTCCAATACTTCTTTTCCTTTGAAGAATGTTTCCCTCCTGAACTTTGTTAAGACCCTTGATATATTTGAAAGTTTCTATCATGTCCCCCCTTTCCCTTCTCTCCTCCAAACTATACATGTTAAGATCTTTTAGCCTTTCCGGGTAAGTTTTGTGATGTAGGCCATGCACCATTTTAGTTGCCCTTCTTTGTACACTCTCTAATGTATTTATATCCTTCTGGAGATAGGGTCTCCAGAACTGGACACAGTATTCCAGATGGGGCCGTACCAATGACCTATACAGTGGCATTATCACTTCTTTTTTCCTGCTACTGATTCCTCTCCCTATGCAACCAAGCATCTGACTTGCCTTTCTCATTGCTTTGTTGCATTGCTTTCCTGCCTTCAAGTCACTTGAAATAGTGACTCCTAAATCTCTTTCCTCCTCAGTAGTTTCCATTATAGTACCCTTGATACTATACTTAGCCTTTGGGTTTTTGAGACCCAAGTGCATGATTTTGCATTTTTTAGCATTAATCTGTAGTTGCCACGTTCTTGACCATTTCTCAAACCTACCTAGGTCATTAATCATTTGTTTGACCCCTCCCGGTGTGTCTACCCTGTTGCATATCTTTGTATCATCTGCAAAAAGGCATATCTTCCCTTCAATACCATCTGCAATGTCACCAACAAAGATATTAAAGAGAACTGGACCAAGTACAGATCCCTGGGGTACTCCACTGGTAACATTTCCCTCCATAGATTGCACTCCATTAACTACGACTGTCTGTTTCCTATCCTGCAACCAGGTTCTTATCCATTTAACTGATTTATAATCCACCCCCAGGCCTTCAAGTTTATTTAGCAGTCTGCGATGTGGGACAGTGTCAAATGCCTTACTAAAGTCTAGATATGCTACATACTACTATATCTACAGCTCCCCCTTGATCTATTATTTTCATCACAGAGTCAAAAAAGTCAATAAGATTTGTTTGGCATGATCTCCCACCAGTAAATCCATGCTGTTTTGGATCCTGTAAGTTGTTTGATTTAAGATATTCCACTACTCTTTCTTTTAATAGTTTTTCCATTACTTTCCCTACTACTGATGTAAGGCTTACTGGTCTGTAGTTACTTGCTTCTTCCTTGCTTCCACTTTTGTGCAGTGGAACTACATTTGCTCTTTTCCAGTCCTCTGGAATAGCACCTGTATTTAGTGACTGGTTAAATAATTCTGTTAAAGGTGTAACCAGCACATCTTTTAGCTCTTTGAGTATCCTTGGGTGTATCCCATCTGGTCCCATTGATTTATCCACTTTTAGTTTTGAAAGTTCTGTTAGGACCTTCTCCTCTGTAAATGTATTTTCAGCTACCTTATTTTTATGAATGTCCTTGCAACTTAACTGTGGCCCCATCCCTTCTTCTGTAGTAAATACTGAGCAAAAATAATTATTTAGGTGATCTGCTATTGCCTTGTCTCCCTCCACCAAATGCCCACTCTCTGTCTTAAGTCTTATTATTCCTCCATTTGATTTTCTCCTTTCACTTATATACTTAAAAAAAGTTTTGCCCCCTTTATCTACTGACTGAGCCATTTTCAAATTCACACTGCAGACTCATAGTGCTTATATTTATTAATGCAGTGGGGCACGGCACCTACTGGGCTTTATTGAACACACAGGTTGTACAAAAAATACCGCCCCTGTATTAGGACTTCTGGGCTGCACTCCGGGAAGTGACAAAAAAAAAAACCACGAAACAAAAAAACAGTGTGCTCTGTGCATCTAGGGTTAATGCTGCTTCTGTATTAGGAGGACCTGGCTGTGACTAAAAAATACCAACGTTATGCTGTGCACTTGGTGCTGCAGTTAAATGACTGCACCAGTGTGACATGCTTAGCCAAAATGCAAGTAATTTATAGATGCTCCTTCCTGCACTGTAAAATATAAAAATAGAATGTTCTGATAACTGCCTACATCCATCTAGCTTGGCCAGTATATTATTGATTATTCAGTACGTATATGTAGGAGTTGAATAAATTTATGCAATGAGAGGTCTTGTTACCTTATTTATTGAACCACCTGCGTACATTGGGCCTTGGGTATGCCTGAGAATTTGGTTGACAGATGACTACTGTCAGCCCATGTGTTTGGTCTATTGCTGACTGCAGAAAAAAACGTATTTCTCTTATGTCCTAGAGGATGCTGGGGTCCATATTAGTACACTGGGGTATAGACGGGTCCACCAGGAGCCATTGGCACTTTAAGAGTTTAATAGTGTAGGCTGGCTCCTCCCTCTATGCCCCTCTTACCAGACTCAGTTTAGAAAATGTGCTCGGAGGAGTCGGTCACAGCTAGGGGAGCTCTACAGAGTTCTCTTAGAAAAAGTTTTTTCTTTCTATTTTCAGTTTGTGATTTTACAGGGAGGCTACTGGCGACAGCCTCCCTGCAGCGAGGGACTGAGGGGGGGGGGGGGGGGGGAGCAGTGTCCACCCAGCGGGGTCTTGAGCCACTGCCCCAGCTGACTGGACATTGAGCTCCAGAGGGGTCCGATCGCGCCCCGCTGCAGGGGATCGCTCACCCCAGCAGCCAGCCGCCACCCCCTCAGGGAGCTGAAGTGTGGTGAGTGAGTCACTGTCCCCCCTTACAGTGTGAAGAGGGCGGCTAAAGGGTAGGAGTGTTGTCTTAACCGCACTCCTGGAAGGCCCTGCGGTACTGCGGTGCGGTGCTGGGAGGGGCGCCCTGGGCCAGCTCCGGTCCCTCCACTGACCACAACAAAGTCTGTCGGGATCTGTGGATCCAGGCCTGCACAAAATCCTCTGGCCAGTATAATCTTTCAAGGAGCGGGAAGACAGCGCCATTGAGCGGGCGGAGCTTCTCCTCAGAGCGGACCCAGCAGCGTTCAGCGCCATTTTCCTGCCTGCAGCTCACTGCCAGTGGATACACAGGTCCCTCCAGAGCGACTCCAGCTATCTGTACGGTACCAGGGGGTTGTAGAAGGGAGGGGAGGCTGTGTGAAGACTATGTCACCTATTAAGGGACACAGTCAGCGCGAGTTTAGGGTCTCCCTATACTCTAATAGAGCTGTGTGTGGGTTGGCTCCAATCTCTGTCTCTCTGCCATTCTTGGGGGGGAACTCTGTCTGTCAGTACCCTGTGTGTTTGTGGGGTGTTTGGTGGGTGTGTGACAACATGTCTAGGGACACTGTTTCATATGCTGCAGAGGATTTGTCTTCCCAGGAAGACTCCATACCATGTAATCAGGATTGCACTGTTGTAGCGCAGATCCCTGCTAGAGAGCCTGAATGGTTAGTCTCTCTGAGGGGGACTATTTCTCAGATTTCTGATAGAGTTGCTAGGACTGAGCATGCCACTCAGGTCCTCCAGTCCTCTATGGTTGTATGGTCTGATACTGCCTCCTCGGGGTCCCCTGCGGTACATTCTCACAAACGTGCACTTGCAATTATGCAGGATGACACGGACACCGACTCTGACGCTGCAGACGGTGACGGGGATGTGTTAAGGGGGTCAGCATCACTTGCCAAGGGGGTGCAGTTGATGATTGAGGCTGTTAGGGATGTTTTACACATTTCGGACACAGCTCTGGAACAGGTGGAGGGGGCCTTCTTTACAGATACTAAGAAGCCCCCCCTCACCTTCCCGGCATCCAAAGAATTAAATGCTATCTTTGAAAAGGCATGGGAAACTCCGGAAAAGAAATTCCAGATTCCCAAGAGGGTCTTGGTTGATTTTCCCTACCCAGAGGAAGATAGGAAGAAATGGAAGTCCCCACCGATAGTCGACGCCTCTGTCTCCAGGCTGTCCAAACAGGTGGTGCTACCGGTTCCGGGATCTACCGCGTTAAAGGACCCGGCAGACCCGGCAGATCGCAAGGTGGATGCTACGCTGAAATCCATTTACACGGCTTCAGGGGCTATATTGCGGCTAACTATAGCCTGTGCTTGGATTGCTAAAGCTATTGGCAGGTGGTCAATCACTCTGCAGGAGGAATCGACTACGCTGGATAAAGGTGACGTTGATTTATTTTTACGTAATATTCAGGATTCTGCAGGGTTCCTGGTGGATTCCATGAAGGACCTGGGTTCCATGGCTGCGGGGATCTCCTCCATGTCCGTCTCGGCTCGCAGGGGTCTCTGGCTGCGCAACTGGTCTGCGGACGCGGAATCCAGGAAGTGTGTGGAGGGCCTACCATACAAAGGTCAGGCTCTCTTTGGGGAGGCACTGGATGCGTGATAGCCATGGCTACCGTGGGTAAGTCTCCTTTTCTCACCTCAGCTGCACCGGCTACGAAGAAGCCCTTTTCATCAGCCGCGTCACAGTCCTTTAGGCCCGCGAGGTCTAGAAAGAACAAGCCTTCGAACACCTTCTTCAGAGGTGGTCGTGCCAAGGGAAAGAAACCTGCTCCCGCAGGTTCCCAGACCCAGAAGTCCGCTTCTGATACCCCTAAGTCCTCCGCATGACGGTGGACAGCTAGGCCTGGAGGAGGGTCAGGTGGGGGCAAGACTCCGACAGTTCAGCCACGTCTGGGTGTCGTCGGGTCTGGACCCCTGGGTCCTGGATATAGTGTCCAGAGGGTACAGACTGGAGTTTCAAGATCCCCTGCCTCACAGTTTCTTCAAGTCAGGCTTGCCAGCTCTGCTGGCAGACAGGACGATTCTTCTGGAGAACATCAGAGAATTGGTGGTGTCAGAGGTCATTGTTCTGGTCCTACTTCAGCAGTGGAACAAGGGTTATTATTCAAACCTTTTTGTGGTACCAAAGCCGGATGGTTCGGTACGGCCTATTCTAAACTTAAAGTCTTTGAACCCTTATCTCAGGGAGTTCAAATTCAAGATGGAATCTCTGAGAGCTGTCATCTTAGGACTGTCGAAGGGGAGTTCCTGGTGTCTCTGGACATCAAGGATGCTTACCTCCACGTTCCCATTTGGGCGCCGCATCAAGCATATCTCACGTTTGCGCTGTTGGACGATCACTATCAGTTCCAGGCACTGCCATTTAGCCTCTCTACAGCACCGAGGATCTTCACCAAGGTGATGGAGGAGATGATGGTTCTCCTCCGCAAACAGGGGGTGAACATAATTCCATATCTGGATGATCTCCTGATCAAGGCGTCGTCCAGGGAGAGGTTGCTGCGGTCCATCACGCTCACGACACAGCTGCTCAGGAAGCATGGTTGGATCCTGAACCTTCCGAAGTCTCATCTGGAGCCAACAAGGCGGCTGTCTTTCCTGGGAATGAACCTCGACATGGAAGTGCAGAGGGTATTTCTCCCGGTGGAGAAAGCATTGGTGATTCAAACAATGGTCCGGGATGTCCTAAAGCCTACCCGCGTATCGGTTCATCAATGCGTACGCCTTCTGGGGAAGATGGTTGCCGCCTACGAGGCTCTGCAGTACGGCAGGTTTCATGCTCAACCTTTTCAGCTGGACCTCTTGGATCAGTGGTCGGGCTCTCACCTACACATGCACAAGAGGATACGCCTGTTTCCGAAAACAAGGATTTCACTCCCCTGGTGGCTGCAACTTCTGCACCTTCTGGAAGGGCAAAGGTTCGGAATTCAGGACTGGATCCTTTTAACCACAGATGCAAGTCTAAGAGGTTGGGGAGCAGTCGCTCTGGGGTAAACCTTTCAGGGACGATGGTCGGATCAAGAATCGCTTCTCCCAATAAACATCCTGGAACTCAGGGCCGTGTACAATGCCCTTCGGCAAGCAGCACACCTTCTACAGGGTCGGGCTGTTCAGGTGCAGTCGGACAATGTGACCACAGTGGCCTACATAAACCGACAAGGCGGAACGAAGAGCAGGGCTGCCATGTCAGAGGTGTCAAAAATCCTCCTCTGGGCAGAAAGGTATGCGGTGGCGATGTCAGCAATCTTCATTCCGGGTGTAGACAATTGGGAAGCAGACTTGCTCAGCAGACACTATCTCCATCCTGGAGGTGTTCGAGGAGGTAACAGTTGGTGGGGGGTTCCTCACATAGACATGATGGCCTCCCGCCTCAACAAGAAGCTGCGGAGGTACTGTTCCAGGTCGAGAGACCCACAGGCAGTGGCGGTGGATGCACTGGTAACACTGTGGGTGTTCACATCAGTGTATGTGTTCCCTCCACTTCCTCTGATACCAAAAGTTCTTCAACTGGTAAGAAGAACAAAGGTTCTGGCAATCATCATTGCTCCGGACTGGCCAAGGAGGGCTTGGTACGCGGATCTACTGGATCTTCTGCTGTAAGTTCCAAGGCCGTTACCTCTTCGGGAGGATCTGCTACTGCAGAGGCTGTTCGCTTATCAAGGCTTACCATGGCTACATTTGACGGCATGGCGGTTGAACGCCAGATGTTAGCTTGCAAAGGTATCCCGAGTGAAGTCATTCCTACCCTGATTCAGGCTAGGAAGGGGATAATGTCTAAACATTACCATCGTATTTGGAAGAAATATGTTTCTTGGTGTGATTCAAGAAAATTTCCTGCGGTGGAGTTTCAGCTTGGGTTTTTTCTCCTTTTCCTGCAAGCAGGTTTGGATATGGGACTGAGATTGGGCTCCATCAAGGGGGGTCATTCCGAGTTGTTCGCTCGCAAGCGGATTTTAGCAGATTTGCTCATGCTAAGCCGCCGCCTACTGGGAGTGAATCTTAGCATCTTAAAATTGCGAACGATGTATTCGCAATATTGTGATTACACACCTCGTAGCAGTTTGTGAGTAGCTCCAGACTTACTCGGCTTCTGCGATCAGTTCAGTGCTTGTCGTTCCTGGTTTGACGTCACAAACACACCCAGCGTTCGCCCAGACACTCCCCTGTTTCTCCGGCCACTCCTGCGTTTTTTCCGGAAACGGTAGCGTTTTTTCCCACACGCCCATAAAATGGCCTGTTTCCGCCCAGTAACACCCATTTCCTGTCAATCACATTACGATCGCCAGAACGAAGAAAAAGCCGTGAGTAAAATTCCTAAGTGCATAGCAAATTTACTTGGCGCAGTCGCAGTGCGGACATTGTGCATGCGCATTAAGCGGAAAATCGCTGCGATGCGAAGATTTTTACCGAGCGAACAACTCGGAATGACCCCCAAGGTCCAGATCTCTGCTTTGTCCATTTTCAAAAACAATTGGCTGCCCTCCCTGAGGTTCAGACCTTTATGAAAGGGGTTTTGCACATCCAGCCTCCCTTTGTGGCGCCAACGGCACCCTGGGATCTTAATGTGGTGTTGCAGTTCCTGCAGTCTGCTTGGTTTGAGCCTCTACAGGAGGATGATCTCAAGTTTCTCACGTGGAAGGTGGTCACTTTGTTGGCCTTGGCTTCTGCTCGACGTGTGTCGGAATTGAGGGGGCTTTATCTTGTACAAGTCCATATCTGATCTTCCATGAAGACAGGGCGGAACTTGGGACTCGTCCACAGTTCCTGCCTAAGGTTGTATCGGCTTTACATATCAACCAACCTATTGTGGTGCCAGTGGCTACTCGTCAATTGCTTCAAAGGCCTTGGATGTAGTGAGGACTTTGAAGATTTATGTGAAGAGGACAGCTCGTCATAGGAAAAGTGACTCTCTGTTTGTCCTCTATGATCCCAAGAAAATTGTGCGTCCTGCTTCTAAGCAGTCGATTTCACGCTGGATCAGATTCACTATCCAGCATGATTATTCCATGGCAGGATTGCAGTGTCCGAAATCTGTAAAGGCCCATTCTACTCGTAAAGTGGGCTCTTCCTGGGCGGCTGCCCGAGGTGTCTCGGCTGTACAACTCTGCCGAGCAGCTACTTGGTCTGGGTCGAAACACGTTTGCCAAGTTTTACAAGTTCGATACTTTGGCCTCTGCTGACCTAAAGTTTGGTCAAGCAGTGTTGCAGGAGCCTCCGCGCTCTCCCTCCCGTACTAGGAGCTTTGGTACATCCCCATGGTACTAATATGGACCCCAGCATCCTCTAGGACGTAAGAGAAAATAGGATTTTGGTTACCTACCGGTAAATCCTTTTCTCGTAGTCCGCAGAGGATGCTGCGTTTTCCTGCATTGGTTTTCCTGGTTCAGTACTACCTGGTTCCTAGGTAAGTTCTGCGTTATTTACTGTTTCAGCTGTTGCTGAGTTGTGTCGGCATGTTAGCCGGATTTGCCTGTTGTGTGAGCTCGTATGAATCTCGCCACTATCTGTGTAATTCCTTCTCTCAAAGTATGTCATCTCCTCGGGCACAGTTTCTAGACTGAGTCTGGTAGGAGGGGCATAGAGGGAGGAGCCAGCCCACACTATTAAACTCTTAAAGTGCCAATAGCTCCTGGTGGACCCGTCTATACCCCATGGTACTAATATGGACACCAGCATCCTCTACGGACTGTGAGAAAAGGATTTACCGGTAGGTAACCAAAATCCTATTATTGCCACACTTGCCCACATCCCCCCTGTTCCTCCCATCCTCCCAATAGCTGACGAATGGTATTTATATTTCACCACTATGCACTAGATATCTCAGCTAAAAAAGCAATATTACAGCGCACAGTAATTAAATATATACACAATATAAATTGTGTATATATTTAATTCCTTGCGCTGTGGGTTGAGTAGCCCCTATATTTCTGGCTGAACAGGAATCAATTTGATATGCGCTGGGTCAATATCTGTTTGTGTGTTTTTTTCAAGATATCTCAGCTGCCTTTCTGAGGTCACAAATCCCACGCCCCATGTATACTTTTACTTACCATATAACACCCTGTCTCATTTTGAAACCATACTGTGAACAATTTTACTCAAAATGGTCAAGAACATATTGGCCCAGATTAAAATGTGCTTCCCCCCCTCCCCCCCCCCACACACACACACGTGGGCGCAACAAGATCATTTCAGCTCGCAACGTCTGGAGGCAGTGAGCTGAAATGCGTGTAAAGAGACCAGTTTCTCGCAGCCGTGCAAATGGGTCTGAATGCACAAGCGCACGGGCGGCAATGCGCAGGCGTGTCGGTCGCCGGTGATGGCCGCTGCCACAGAGCAGGGACCCAACGAAGAAGCCATTCGCAGCGGCGAATGCAAGAAGATTGACAGGCAGAAGGCGGACCTGGGCGGCACTCACCATTTTCGAGGAGTATCTGGAAAAACGCAGGCATGCCCAGCCCTTGAAGAGGAGGGTTCCTGACGTCAGCTTCAAGCAGGATCATCGCAGCGGGTGAGTAAGTCCTGAGCTATGCAGAGACTGCACAAACTTTTTGATTGTGCAGCTCTTTGCACAAGCGATTGCAGCCATGCGCAGCCCTAACCCCCTCCCCAGCAGGTGGCGATTACCTGGTTGCAGCAGTGCAAAAAACGGCCTGCGTGTGACCAGGTCTGAATGACCCCCCTATTCTGTAGTGCAAAAGAAGGAAAAAACCTAAAGCCTTGGAATCATTATAAAGGGAGGATTCCTGTGAAAAGTGTAAGCATCACACCCCATATTAATTGAAAATTCTAGGAGACACTGGTTTTTTTTGCGCCAATACTGGGACTATTGTTTCCTATGGAATGGGACTGTGAAAATATGTTGCAGCTGCTGGTATTTGTGCAGAGGTGGCCACTGACCAGTGGCATAACTATAATGGGTGCAGTGTGTGCGGTGCACACAGGCCTCTGGGTCCAGAGGGGTCCCACACCGCACACACTGCACCCATTTCGCCTATACTTACCTTTCTGGTGTCCATCGGCGTCTCCACGTGTGGGTCCCCTCCTCCTCCGTAGCAGGCAGCGCAGTTAGTGCTCTGAGCACCAGAGAGACTCAGGCACTGTGCTAGAGTCTAAAGCACTTGTGCAGGTCTCTGGAAAAATTTGCTGCGGCGCCATTTTCCCGGACACCTGCGCAGGCGCCATTGTCTCTGGCACTGTGCCAAAGTCTCTCTAGTGCTCAGAGCACTAACTGCGCTGCCTGCTATGGAGGAGGAGGGGTCCCACACGCAGAGACTGCACACGCGCCTGCCACTGACATTATCTCTGATCCACCTCTTGCATACAGAGACACACCATCAGTCAAACCTTCGGATCTCCAAGCAACCATACAGTTATTCAGAATGTCTGTTGCAATTACACTGCTAGATCCTTTACAACTGCGCACAAAGTCGCAGATCCAGGCTCAGACACATCCTCGAAAAAGGTGGTGACACGCCTGCATTTGACTCGTCATCCACGTTACCTCCCACAAATGCTCACTACCTGTCACTCACTTTGCAAAAAAAATCCACACTGCATCCTCTGTTGCTAATCAGTCGCTGCACATGTGCAGTGCGACTCGGACGCCTGCTCGGTACAAAAAAAAAGTTCAACTGTGCACACATCGATATTGCGTCCATCTCTGAATCAAGCCCGGAAGCAGAACTCGTGAGCCTCCAGAAAACATACTCTGTGGGCAGGGCAGTAGAGAGCCTGGCCGGGCCCAGGTACTTTTCAAGGGGCATGGCTAAATCATGGAAGTCGTGTCCCTGCACGCTTAGAAAAAATACAGAAAACAAAACAGTAGTACTTTAAGTGCCTCCCTGACCACACTGCAGCGCTGAGGAGAAGAGCTAAGGAGGGATGGGGACTTGGGTCTCTCCATCAAGACTGGTAAAATAATAGTGCCTGCCCTTCCCTTCTCGACAGCACTGTGGGTGAGATCTTCATGATAAACACCAGTGGTTGTCATGTAGACCACTAGGGGATCCTCATTCAGAGCCGGCCCTAGGCATAGGCACACTAGGCAAATGCCTAGGGCATTTGGTATGCCTAGGGGCACCAGCAGCTTCTGCTGATTAAAATGATATGCGGTATGCCTATATTCTGTGTGTGACTGTGGCTGTATCTGCCGCATCCCGTATCTGCATAGGAAATGCTACATTGCAGTGTATTCCTGGAAAACTGTAATGTAGCATTTCAATACAGATACAGCCACAGTCGCACACAGAATATAGGCATGCCGCATATCATTTTAATCAGCAGCAGCTGCTTGTGCTTCTTGCTACATAGTAATGCAAATAAGATGCATTTTCATAAAAAAGGCGTCCAACGTTAGCAGAGCATCTCCTGCTGCATAGTGTATTGATTGAGGCAAGATGTATGAGGACATATCTGTATCCAAGCACAGGCATAGGTCACAGTGTTAGCGGCCGTGTGGGTGCTGTGTGCCGGTGGGTTGGTTGTGCAGTAATGTTCGGCATATGTGTAAGGGGTATTATGTGTGTCATGTGTATAAATGCATTAATAATGTGCAGCAAATGTGTAAGGGATGTTATGTGTGTCATTATGTGTATAAGGGCATTAATAATATATGGCATATGTGTAAGGGACGTTATGTGTGTCATTATGTGTATAAGGGCATTAATAATGTTTGGCATATGTGTAAGGGACATTATGTGTATAAGGGCATTAATAAAGGTTTGCATAATGTGTAAGGCGCATTATGTTTATAAGGACATAATGTGTGTCATAGTGTCATAAATGTAAGGGTGCATTACTGTGTGGTATTATGTGTATAAATGCATTACTAATATGTGGCATTATGTGTATAAGGTGCTATACTGTGTGGTGTAACATATAGAACTGGCACTACTGTGTGTTTTAATGTGAATAAAGAGCAATATGGAGTGGTGTAATGTGAACAAGGAGCAATTGAGTGTGATGTAATGTGAATAAGGGGCACTATTGTGAGGAGTAACGTTTATAAGGTAAAGTGGTACCACTGTGTGATGTAACGTGAATTATGGAGGACTGCTATGGGTGAGAGGTAGTGATGCTGGGAAAGGGGTGCAGGGTCAGAGGCGGAACTAGCGGCGGTTCTAGGGGGCACCAGCCAAAATCTTGCCTAGGGCATCATATTGGTTAGGGCCGGCTCTGTCCTCATTATTTTCCTGACAGCAAGAAATCAGACTGGTGTTACAATAATGCACACATTGGCCCTCATTCCGAGTTGTTTGCTCGTTGCAGAGTTTTGCTATATTGTGATTAGTCGCTTACTGCGCATGCGCAAGGTTCGCAGAGCGCATGCGCTTAGTTATTTTACACAAAAGTTAGGTATTTTACTCACGGCATAACAAGGATTTTTCATCGTTCTGGTGATCGGAGTGTGATTGACAGGAAGTGGGTGTTTCTGGGCGGAAACTGGCCGTTTTATGGGCGTGTGCGAAAAAACGCTGCCGTTTCTGGGAAAAACGTGGGAGTGGCTGGAGAAATGGGGGAGTGTCTGGGCGAACGCTGGGTGTGTTTGTGACGTCAAACCAGGAACGAAACTGACTGAACTGATCGCAGTGGCAGAGTAAGTCCCGAGCTACTCAGAAACTGCAAAGAAATTTCTATTCGCAATTATGCGAATCTTTCGTTCGCAATTCTGCAAAGCTAAGATTCACTCCCAGTAGGCGGCGGCTTAGCGTGTGCAATGCTGCTAAAAGCAGCTAGCGAGCGAACAACTCGGAAAGAGGGCCATTGCCTGGCAAGTACAAGGCGAGAACAGGCTACATTTAAGCTGTGTATTGCTGAGGTATTCCCAAATTATATAAATTGCCCACAAGAGGGAGTATGTGAGCAAAGAGAATGCTGCAAAAATTCAATGTTGTCCTAACCTTCCATAACACAATCTTGCCTGGACAACTTCAGCATAAGGGCAATCTTGAAAGAACAGAACCACAGCTATAGCACCTTTACCCAGTCTGAGGAGCAGAAATCAGTAGTTTTCAATGGGGAACAGCAACCGACAGGCAGTGCCAGATTAAGGTCCACATGGGCCTGGAGCTGAAATATAGGAAGGGCCTATTGTGTGCCTCAGCAGGAGGTGTGACAAGCGCTGCAGTGGTGTGATTGGTGATGTGGGGGTGTGACCAGTGTGGGTGTGATCTGAATAGGGTGTGTGGCCTGTTCCATGGGTGTGGCTATCTCGATGGAGGTCAAAGCTAGTGCCTACCTTCAACCACTTAATAGTGGCGCTATAACAAGAAAAAGTTTGTAACCACCATATAATACAGAGAATCAGTGACCACCATATAATACAGAGCATCAGTGACCACCATATGATACAGAGAGCATCTCAGTGACCAGCATTTAATACAGAGAGCATTGCAGTGACCGCCATATGATACAGACAGCTGTATCAACATGCAAAGAAGGTGGAAAGGGGAGAAACGATGGGGCAAAACAGAGCAGGTGTGGAAAGATGAGAAAAGATGGGGGCAATAAAGAGGAGATAGGGAAAGGGGAGCAGAGATAGGGGCAAAACAGAACAAACAGGGAACTGAGGGCTCATGGGACACAGTTACTGATACTTATTGACACAGACACCACGAACCGACAGACATCTCTTACTGACATAGGCACATGTGCAGACACCGCTTACCAACAGACACCCCTTACTGACACAAATACAGATACAGACCCACTTATTGACACAGACACTTACTGAAACATTTTACTGACACACTTATTGACACACACACACACACACACACACACACACACACACACACACACACACACACACACACACACACACCACCTACTGACACAGGCTTACTGATACCACTTACTGACACCTACACAGACACCTCTTACTGGCACGGGCACTGCTCACTGACAGATATCACTTATGGACACAGGCACCCCTTACTGACATATTCCACTTACTGACACAGAAACACTTACTGACACACCTTACTAGGACAAACATTTATTGACACAGACACCACTTACTGACAGATGGCACTTACGGACACAGACACCACTTATTAGCACATATATACTTAATAACAGACACCCCTTACTAACAAAGATACAACTTAGTGACACAAACACTCTTACTGGCAGGGACTGGCCTGCCATCAGAAATTGTGGGGCCTAGGACTGAAAAAATAGGTAATCCCCCTTGTCACCCATAGCCTCATACATGCATATGCTGCCCCCATAGCCATATTTCCCTCTGTCTCTCAGTTACACCCCCACATTACACTCTGCCTCAGTGACATGGCCACATTGACCTGTCTCTCAGTGACAGATCAATGACCTTACTGACACACATGACATATATACCGCTTACTAATACAGATAAACTAACTGCCTCAGACACCACTTACTGACAGACACTACTGACACACACATCACAAACCTACTGACACAGTCACCACTTACTGATAGACATTACTTAATGACACACACGCACAACACAGACACTACTTACTGACATATACGCACAACACAACTACTTACTGACACACACAGATACAACACAATACTTACTGTCACAGAAACAACTTACAGACAGACACTACTTACACACACACACAATGCAAAACCTACTGACACAGACTCCACTTACTGATAGACATTACTTAATGACACACACGCACAACACAGACACTACTTACTGACATATACGCACAACACAACTACTTACTGACACACACAGATACAACACAATACTTACTGTCACAGAAACAACTTACAGACAGACACTACTTACACACACACACACACACACACACACACAATGCAAAACCTACTGACACAGACTCCACTTACTGATAGACATTACTTAATGACACACACGTACAACACAGACACTACTTACTGACACACACACACACACACACACACACACACACACACACACACACACACACACACACACAATGCAAAACCTACTGACACAAACACCACTTACTGACAGACACTACTTACTGACACACACACACACACACACACACACACACACACACACACACACACAACACAGAATTTACTGACACAGACACCAGTAACTGACAGACACTACTTACTGACACACACACAAGATAAAACTTACTGACACATACTACTCACTGACAGACACTACTTACTGACACACATGCAACACTCTGACACAGACACCACTTACTGACACATACACACGCACACACACAAAACTTACTGACAGAGACACCACTTACAGAGGAGGATAGGAGACCTCAGGGCCTGGTGTGGGTTGCGAGTCACAGAAAAGACAGCTCTCCTAAAAGACAGCAGCCCTTCCCCAGACCCTTTCCCTCTTTCATGAGGTATTTTCCTGTTGGGAAGCTGCAGTGGGGATGGTTAGCATAAGCATGTATTTTGGCTTGTCGGGGCAGAGCCTTGGGTTGAATGGGGCTTCGTGAGGGCATGGGGGCGGAGCTTCAGGTGGACTCGGGGGTGGAGCCTCAGATAGATACAGCCAGTTCCGTAAAAAGAAATATATACCAGCGCTGGCTGAACAAATTAGTACAAAGATGGCTTGCTTCATGTATAAAATCCAAAACAATTTATTCACATATTTTATGTAAAACAATTAAAAAGAAAGGTTCCGTGGTTGGGGTGAATGGGCAGCCGGAGGTGAGTGAGCTGCTGTGTGTGATGACAGGAAATATTTTTTTCCTGGCAGCACTGGCAGCCTGCACTACAGGGAACTCTGTGGGCCTATTATCAATGGGGGGCTTGGAGCTGATGTGCAGCAGTATGTCCGGCACTCGGGATTAACAAATAGGAGGCAGAGGCAAACAACCGTGTTCAACATTTCGGGGAGACCCCTTTATCAAGACAGTTTGCAATACAAAAACACACACCTTAAATACCGCCCAGCACCATGCCACCGCTCCGTCTGGAGGACTGCTGACGTCATTCTAGTGCGACCGCGCCAACTTCCCAGGAACTCCTGGGGGCGTGGTAATCACCCATGTATCCTAGCAACAAAACAAACACATAAACAGTCAGCAGATAGACTAATAAGCAAATACGGGTACACTGTAGGCTTCTGGATACTATAGAGTATTCTATACAATGGCTGTACAAATATATAATTATAACTGGACAGTGTAGCCGTCACTGCACATATGGCTACAAGGAAGTAATAGACCATGTATACGATAAGATAAAAAAAATGGAAGAGTGATACTCTATATAGAATACCAAAACATCAAAAGAATGAAACTACTGCAACGGAGCATCTATTATAAAAAGGAGGAAAATGAGAGCATCTCCTTTAATCCATACTGTATGGTCGCACAGTTCTCAACGTATGTATCCAAAAAGCCTCTTTTTTGTGAAGTTTGCGATCTTTGTCACCACGTCTCATGTTGGCAGGTACACAATCAATCTTCTTATATCTTAAAGTAGACAATCCGTGTTTGCATTGTAAAAAATGATGCGCAACGGGTTGATCCGCTTTTCCACTCTCCAAGGCTGCACGTATACTTGACCTGTGCATGGCCATTCTTTCTTTCAATTGCCAAGTAGTCTTCCCTATATATAGGAGACCACAAGGGCATCTGATGTAATAAACAATAAACCTAGAAAAATATCGTTGTGTACCACAATATCTTTTATATTGCGTCCTCTCCTGTAAGATGGCAAGATCGAATGCTCCTTTAATGTTGATAGAGAGGAGTCCATGGTAACAATCGACCAGACTTTTCTAGCATTTTTCATCACATCCTTGCGGATTCCGGAGTGGTCCTGAGGCCAAACGATCCTTTTGGGCTTTGAAACAGTATGTTGATAACTTTTTGGATGTAAAGTTTGATCTCTAGTGAGAGACATGGCTTTATTAATAGCAGACTGAAGGGCTTTATAATGATATCCTCACAACTGGAATTTATGCGACATCTTTTCCATCTGTTTGCGGGCGTCTGCTTCATCACTACATATCCTCCTGATCCTTATAAACTGTGAATAGGGTAGGCCCCGTTTAGTAGCAGATGGATGATCACTTCTGGCATGAAGGAGGGTTTTCCTATTCGTACATTTGGTGTGTAAGGTAGTAGCTATCTGTCCGTCACTCTCAATCGATACAGTCACATCCAAATAGTGGGGGTCATTCCGAGTTGTTCGCTCGCAAGCTGCTTTCAGCAGCTTTGCACACGCTAAGCCGCCGCCTACTGGGAGTGAATCTTAGCTTATCAAAATTGCGAACGAAAGATTAGCAGAATTGCGAATAGACACTTCTTAGCAGTTTCTGAGTAGCTCCAGACTTACTCGGCATCTGCGATCAGTTCAGTCAGTTTCGTTCCTGGTTTGACGTCACAAACACACCCAGCGTTCGCTCAGACACTCCTCCATTTCTCCAGCCACTCCCGCCTTTTTCCCAGAAACGGTAGCATTTTTTCGCACACACCCATAAAACGGCCAGTTTCCGCCCAGAAACACCCACTTCCTGTCAATCACACTCCGATCACCAGAACGAAGAAAAAACCTCGTAATGCCGTGAGTAAAATACCTAACTGCATAGCAAATTTACTTGGCGCAGTCGCACTGCGGACATTGCGCATGCGCATTAGCGACTAATCGCTCCGTTGCGAGAAAAAAATAACGAGCGAACAACTCGGAATGACCCCCAGTGAACTGTTGAAGGATTGCAGTCCCAAGTAAATTTGATAGCCACAAATGATTCTTTCGTGCTTGTCCAGAGGATGAAGATGCAGTTCGATGTATCGACAATAATACAACATCTGTCTACTGTATACCTCATTAAGAAAGAAAAGATCTCTTTCAACTTCAGCCATAAATATATTAGCAAAGAAAACAATATCTTATGGTATAAATGACACTGGGAAAATGGGTACATTTTAAAATGTTCTTACAATAAATGTATTAGGATTCATAAAAAATTCACATAAAACAGTTGACATCATTTTTTTTTATATAAAATATAGTTTTTAAGAATAAAAGTTAGAAAAAGGACAAAATACTCTCATTGACACTCTATACTAAGATAAGCTAATTTTCTTATGCTAAAAATCTGTGTAAAGGTCTTTGTATTTTTAACTTTTATTTTAAAAAACCTCTTTTGTCCTTTTTCTAACTTTTATTCTTAAAAACTATATTTTATTTTAAAAAAAATTGTCAACTTTTTTATGTGAATTTTTTAAGTATGCTTGACTAATAGATTTATTGTAAGAACATATTTTAAAACTTAGCCATTATCCCAGCCTCATTTATACCATAAAATATTGTTTTCTTTGAAATATATACAGTATATTTAATAAAACACCGTTGGTCACTTGTATAGGGTGCACATAGCTCTGGCCACATTCACACAACACTGGCCACGTCTCCTCTCCTTCTCAGTATAGGCCCTTGAAAATTTTCAGCTCCGGGCCCATGTGGCCCTTAATCCGGCCCTGGCCTCAACCAATCTTGGCTTCTTACCTTACCTTCTGGCTTTGCCCAATAAAACTTCACTCACTTATTTTGAAGTCACTCATGTTTCCCTGCACATATTTGGGTCCCTCCAGAGTCTTCTTGAAGTTTACTGTCCAAAACTTTTTCCATCTCTGGAAAGCATAATTTATTATTCTAATCTTCATAATTAACCAATATACTTTGATAGCTATGGCTACCACCACAAATTCCCTTTAATCTGCCATTTTGTTTTACTTTATTACCTTGTTGATAGCTGAGTTACTGTATGTAATTGTGATACAGTGTATATGGTACATGTTTACAGAGGCTTCTAAAAGTTATGCGTGTGGTATATTGGACATAATCCATCCACTTGTGTTTCCAGCACTCGTTGTCACCTGAGCCAGAGGTCCGACCATTTGATCCAGATGAAGCAGCCATCCAGCCGTATCAGGACCAGAATTTCCAGTCAGTCTATTTTGTGTCAGAAAGCTTTTCTGATGCAAAGGAGAAACTAAGGTATGGGGATCATAAGAATGGGGTCATTTCTCATGCAGGTAATCTGAGAATGATGAAACACTGTTTTATGTTTGCACGTGACATGACCACTTAGGGCTCTCATATGTCCCCGTTTTCCCACAAGTTGACCAATTTTTCTGAGGTAACCCTTGACTTGGACAGCTATATGTGCACATTGATACTACTTCCAGACAGAAAAGTCTGAAAGTCCCAGCGGGTAGTTTTGCCAGTCCCTGCCTGACCCCACTTTCACACAGACAAGCAAATTACCAGGTCGAGAATTTCGACCCAGTAATTTGCAGATCAACACAGGTATATTATCTTTGTGAAAGGGTCAACCCGGGTCGAAATTTCCAGGGTCAAAGTCCCGGGAATTTCAATTCGGGTTGACCCTTTCACACAAAAAAGGACCCGTGTTTTTCATGAAATGACCGGGTAGAGCTGCTTCACCCGGTAATTTCAGTAATTTCAGTTTCAGAGACTTCTGCAGCGGATTTTGGATGATAAAAATAGGAAAATAACACTTAATAATGCAGTAAAGGTCAAGACATTCTATATGTATTGCTATAATTATGTGTTCATAGGCGTATGCAGGTTCAGGGCAAGAGGTGTGCGACAACCCCCTACTTCTTCCCCGGGACATAGGCTGCCCACCCTAACCATCAACCCTTGGGACATAGGGGGTCAATCCGACCGTACCGCACGTTAGTTTTTTTTTTTGCTGCGCTGTGATCAGGTCAGAACATACGTCGTACGAGTGCAAAGCGGATTGTTGCTGAGCGATGGATTTAACGAAGAATCCATTCACACAGCCGATCGCAAGGAGAATGGCAGGAAGAGAAGGTGTTTGGGGGTGTCAACTGACCGTTTTCTGGGATTGTTTGGAAAAACGCAGGCATGTCCAAGCGTTTGCAGGGCGGGTGTCTGACGTCAATTCCGGGCCCGGACAGGCTGAAGTGATCGCAGCGGCTGAGCTACTCAGAAACTGCACAAAACTTTTTTGTACCGCTCGGCTGCACATGCTTTCGCACACTTGCAAAGCAAAGATACACTCCCCTATAGGTGGCGACTATCTGTTCGCAGCGCTGCAAAAAATATAACATGATATAACATGTGCAGAGAGAGTTAGATTTGGGTGGGTTATATTGTTTCTGTGCAGGGTAAATACTGGCTGCTTTATTTTTACACTGCAATTTAGATTCCAGTTTGAACACCCCCACCCAAATCTAACTCTCTCTGCACATGTTATACCTGCCCCCCTGCAGTGCACATGGTTTTGCCCATTTGCTGCTGCGATCAGGTCTGAATTGGGCCCATAGGCTCATCCCGCTCTACTCCCCCTGTGGTATAGGGTATTAGTAAAACATGTCAACACCGCTAGGTGGGAAAAAATGATGACATGACAAAGGCAAGAGCATGTGACATGAGCAGGGTCAGGTGGGTTGTAAGGTGAGTGACGGTTGGAAAGATGAGTGACGATTGGAATGGTGAGTGGCAGTTGGCCACGGAGGGGGGAGAACAGTGTAATTATGTTACAGTTAGGAGTCAGTTGCAGCAGCCTCCTTCCCCTACAAGGCACACGCTGCTGTGTGTTCGGCTGGGGAGGATTCAGGGAGGAAGTCTCTGCTCTCTCCCTTCCTGATGTGCTGCCCACTGGTGCTCTGCTCTCCTGCTGTATAGTGCCCAGTGGTAGTGGGCAGGAGGAAAGTATCAGGGGGAGGGGGCAATTTTCCTGGTGCCTCCCACCTCTGCATCTGCCACTGCTCTTCAATGCAAGCTGGTTGAGAGATGCAGGGAGGAGACATTTTAGGTAGGGGTTGAAGCTGTCTAGGGGGTGTGAGGATGCCCGCCCTGGGTCTGTGCTTTGGATTAATATTCTGTTCTGAAATCACAAGTTCGATTTTCTTTCTGACAGGATTTATGCATCTCGCATAAAGCGGCCTTTTGCCGTGAAATACAATCCATACACTGTGAGCATTGAGGTTCTGGATTCCCCTGGACGGATTCAAGGTTCCCTGGAACAACTTAGAGATGAACTACAGACACTCACCAACGCTTTGAACATACTTTCCTAACACTCCGTTCACAATGCAGCGGACGACACCTTCTGTATCCTCACATATGCTTCCTTAGTGTACCACACGCTTTACAGTCTCAGCATCACTTTCCAGATGCCCATTCACCAATTTCTGTCTCCATATTACATTCTCCTCCCCAACATTCAGTGTCTCTTCTAGCCCCAGTCTAAATTACATCCTCATGTTCTTATACTATGACACACAGATCAGCAAAGTGTAACTATTATTATAGGGAAATAAGGATGGTTCAGACACTGACACCCCTTTCACACCGCCTGAGGCCGGTCACACCCGGGAACCTGACACGGGAACTCCCAGGGTGCGACCCGCCGCCGCTGTCTGCAATCCAGCATATTGCCAGGTTGGTGATGTCAGCAGTGACGCGGCGGGGGCAGCGCTTGGAGATCACATGATCTGCTTTCAGACCGCACATGAACACTGGTTATGCGCACTCATGTTCCAATAACGCGTGTTCATAGCTGGCGGTCTGAAAGGGGTATTACATGGCATAGATGACTGAGAAAGGGGCCTCTGCTAACCCCCATGTCATGTTACTCTTCCATTTCCCATCTACATTATTATATAGTTATTATGCTTTCTTCAGCATTTTTTAAAAATGCAAAAACAAAAAGTGGACAGAGCTAACCGGATAGCTAGGGAGAAGAAACTTGGGATTGGAAAATCAAATCTTGATCTACTGTAGTACAATTTAATCTAACACGCACATTGCTTTATTTACACACAAAACCAAGCTATTAATTATTACAACAAATATATATTTGTATAGGGCCAGGTCATGACATTCCTTGGGGAGTATTTACAAATGGTAAATAATGTAGAGATGCAGCTGAAATATTTATCAGTGTGCCCATATATTCACTAAGAAAATATATTAGAGCAGCGTTTCCCAAAATGGGTGTCATGGCACCCTTGGAGTACCGCAAGGCACTTGCTGAGTGCCACGGCTTGCTAGGAAAAACGCTGCTACTCTAGGGTGCCAGGCTTCACAAACATTTGGGAACCACTGTATTAGAGAATCCTCACATTCCACCTTTTCCTTTTTGTCTGTGCAGGCGCTTTGGGCACCATATTGCAGGCTAATATAGTAGCATCCCATGACCAAGCCGAGTCTCTTTTAATGCGAAATTGGAGGTTAGGAAAGGCTAATTAATCACTAGTGGCTTCCCGGAAAAGAATGGCAACAATTCCTTTGTGCACTGGAAAATGTATTATCCATCACCTATGTTGCAGGCACACCCGTAGAAGCCGGCTAGGGCTGATGAGGCAGGAGTTGGATTCCTACTGGAAGCTAGCTCTCTGCTTATTGCAGCTCGGTCTGGCAGTACCAGAGGGAGGAAACATCTCCCAATTGGTCTGCCTGTAGTGTCTGTGACTGGCAGGTAGGACTTCCAATAGGAAGTCACTGCCAGTCACAGTGAAGCCAGCGCAGTGTCACAGACTGCATCTGGCTTCACTGACACTGAGCTACAGTAGGTGGCGGATTTTACCTGGGGGGAGTGCAGTCCTGCAGCCCTTTGGTAAAAACCGCCACTGATTATTATGCATGTGATACTGCATTTATTGTACATACAAACAAGTGCTGCATTTCTCTGCAAATAAACATTTACAGCTATAGGGCCTATTTCTGAGTTGATCGCAGAAGCAAATATGTTAGCAGTTGGGCAAAACCATGTGCAATGCAGGGGGACAGATATAACATGTGCAGAGAGAGTTAGATTTGGATGGGGTGTGTTCAAACTGAAATCTAAATTGCAGTGTAAAAATAAAGCAGCCAGTATTTACCCTGCACAGAAACAAAATAATCCACCGAAATCTTATTCTCTCTGCAAATGTTATATCTGCCCCCCCCTGCAGTGCACATGGTTTTGCCCAACTGCTAAAAAATATCCTGCTGCGATCAACTTGGAATTACCCCCATAGTGTGTGTGTGAGGCAAGCAATTATCACACTTGTTTCACCCATGTGCTTGGCTTATAGCTCACCTTTAAGAAGAAGACAATGATAACCAAACTGAAATGACAATTGTTTAATAGTATGCAGTGGTGTAAATTCATCCCAGTATTTGTTACATTGTATTATAGTCACTTACATTGTAAATTATTTTAAATTACACATTTCTTGGCAGTCATACCCAGGAATAGAACAGAACCCATGACCTACCACACTGAAGGCAGACACCTTACTGAGAAAGCTATGTGCCACTGTATAGAAAGCCTGAAGATTCTAACTATGTGAAGCTACTTATAATTGTCAGTTCAAAACCATAGAAACTAGGCAGATCTATGTAGTGTGCAGCCACACATCCAATCCACTGCAGGCACACACTACATAGATCTGCTCAGTCACAATGCTGATTATTTATCTGACAATTACAAGTAGCTTCATATAGTTAAAATTATTGTGCTTCCTATGCAGGAGCAAATAGCTCCATCAGTAATGTGTAATGCATCATGGGTTCTAATCCTGGGTCTGACACTTGCAAAATGTATGTCTATAATAAAGACATCTTAGGGCAGGGACTAGTGGGGGAGTCGGCCATGGAAGAGATGGCGGAGGCTATCAATTAAGTGATTAAAACAGTTAATTGATTGGTGTCACCGCTATAGCAGCAAATACCTAAATATATGTAGACAATGGAGAAGAAGAGCCCCTCCAAAGCAGGAGCCTGGCAGCAGCTGACTCCGTTGCCTCCCGCAGTTCCGCCTCTGATACTATGTGATTTCTGTACACATCCATACTCACTGTGCTGGACTGAGAGCTTTCAGGAACTGACAACCAATTACTATTCAAATAGTTTCCAAATAGACTGTTGTAGAAAATTGATATTAACATTAATAGTAACTATAGCTGAGATTCTTGTTTATTTATAAAGACACATTTGGTGTCTTCTTAATTTAGTAAGTTTTGCAGAAAAAGTAGTTGTCTATGGGGGTCATTCCGAGTTGTTCGCTCGCAAGCTGCTTTTAGCAGCTTTACACACGCTAAGCCGCCGCCTACTGGGAGTGAATCTTAGCTTCTTAAAATTGCGAACGAAAGATTCGCAATATTGCGAAAATACATCTCTGTGCAGTTTCTGAGTAGCTCGAGACTTACTCTGCCAGTGCGATCAGTTCAGTGCTTGTCGTTCCTGGTTTGACGTCACAAACACACCCAGCGTTCGCCCAGACACTCCTCCGTTTCTCCAGCCACTCCCGCGTTTTTCCCAGAAACGGTAGCGTTTTTTCCCACACGCCCATAAAACGGCCTGTTTCCGCCCAGAAACACCCACTTCCTGTCAATCACATTACGATCACCAGAACGAAGAAAAAGCCGTGAGTAAAATTCCTAACTGCATAGCAAATTTACTTGGCGCAGTCGCAGTGCGAACATTGCGCATGCGCACTAAGCGGAAAATCGCTGCGATGCGAAGAAATTTACCGAGCGAACAACTCGGAATGACCCCCTATATTTTTTTTTTTCATCTCATTAAACCAAACACTAGTTCCAAATCTGACCACAAGAGGGAGTATTTCTGCAAGTTTATGTTTCGGCTTCCCCACTTATGTTAACTGCAGGATATGATACTTTGCAGAGACAGATGTGTTATGGGATTTATTTTTTGGGTGGGGGTGGGAGGCATGTTACAGTTGCCAAAAAAGTTTCCCCTGGTAAACATGGACGGATTTCCCATTTGGCAGGAAGATGACATTGGGCTCCTTACAGCATATTTAGGTTGGGTCGGAGTGCTGGCTGTTTTGGCTAAGAGTTACACTACACAAACATTTAGGGTTACTTCAGAGCTGAGGATTTGCATAGACTCACAGCTGTGAAATCTGCATTTTAGAATTAACACATTCCACAGAAGTACAAATGAGGCCGCACTTATTACTTATTACACACCCATCCCATCCATTATTACAAGAGGTGCTTCAGCAGTAAATCTACAGTTTGCATAGAAATGGCTATAAACACAAGTAGATCATCATCAACATTAGTGGTTAACAGTTTATACTCTAAGGCAGTGGTTTCCAAACTTTTTTGAATCACGGCGCCCTAGAATATCAGAATTTTTTTTCACGGCACCCCTAGGCCAAAAATTTCTTATGGAGAAACTTAGAAAGAAATATTACATTAAGTAGATCGCGTTTATATTTATATGTCATCCTTAGGGTCAGTTGTGTGGTGAGGGACAAGATTTGCTTCTGTTTGGCCACATATTGTATGACTGGCAGCCACCAGCACTGGTTTTGCCTATTACATTGACCATGAATAATTTGAATTTGTCCTGGACCACCAACCCAGGGCACCCCTGCAAGTGTCCCGAGGCACCCCAGGGAGCCACGGCACACAGTTTGGGAACCTCTGCTCTAAGGGGTCATAACAGGGGTGTAGCCAGAACTTTGTAGGCCCCATAACAACATTTTGCATTTAGTGAGACACCTCTCTGCAGCAGTTGTTAATTTTATGCCCTATAGTAGAGCCCTAGTTCACATTATGTCACATTGTAAGGCTGCCAGTACACATTATGCCACACAGTACCCCCTAATTCACATTATGCTACACAGTACCCCCCAATTCACATACAGTGTCCCTGGCTCATATTTTGCCACATTATTGTGCCCCAGTTCATATTATGGGTGGTCTTCAGTATGCCGACTGTCGGGATCCCGGCGCACAGTATACCGGCGCCGGAATCCCGACAGCCGGCATACCAACACTTTTTCTCCCTCGTGGTAGTCCACAACCCCCCTGGAGGGAGAATAAAATAGCGTGGCGTGCGTAGCGCGCCACCGTGCCCGCAGCGTGGCGAGTGCAGTGAGCCCGCAAGGGGCTCATTTGCGCTCGCCACGCTGTTGGTATGCCGGCAGTCGGGCTCCCGGTGCCGGTATGCTGGTCGCCGGGAGCCCGGCCGCCGGCATACCATACTACACCCCATATTATGTAACATAATGTCCAGTTCATTTTATACCACGTTACAATGAGCAGGTCCTAGATATATTGTATACCTCGAGGCAAAAGTTTGTGAGGGCCCCTATGGACTGTACCAACCAATGCTGAAAAATGTAGATAACACATGTAACTGTGACAGGGAAAGTGGCCCCTCTCAGCTCTGGGCCACGTAGCAGCTGCATTCCCTGCACCTATGGTAGCAACGCCCATGGGTCTATATATGAAGCACTGATAACCCCTTTCCCTGGCTCTTTCTTGCTGAAGAAAGTGTCTGTCACTGCTTCCTCCTAGTAAGTAAAAAGGATACTGTTGTGGTCCCCCTATGTTTAGAGTTTCCATGTCCTCATAGCCTGCTAAGGTGACTGTGGTATCTATATAGTTTCTCAAGCAGAGGAAAGCTTCGTAGTATCCCCTCAGGAGCATCTCTCAGTGCACAGGATGCCTGAACTCCTTGCCAGAAGCATTCGGCTGCTGGTGAGAGGGAGCAATACACCTCTTGGTAGCAGGATTATCACCAGAGTTCCAAGAGGATCCCAGATACATAAATCACTGTGATTCGTAGTGCTATGGAAAGATGCATTTCAGGGACCTAATAGAAGTGTTTATAAACAGACCCACCCCATAGAAACAAGGTAGGAGGTTGGGTGTTCTGGCAGGTGTTCACTGCAAACCCCATTACCAGAATAAAAAGTCTTTTGAGTCCTACCAAACAGTTGTGCAGGTTATGAGAACACCAGAGGAAATGTATGTGTCTAAAGATGGGTACACACTGTCTAATTGTTGGACTGATCAGCTGATAGGGGGTCATTCCAAGTTGTTCGCTCGTTATTTTTTTTCGCAACGGAGTGATTAGTCGCTAATGCGCATGCGCAATGTCCGCAGTGCGACTGCGCCAAGTAAATTTGCTACTGTGCAGTTAGGTATTTTACTCACGGCATTACAAGGTTTTTTCTTCGTTCTGGTGATCGTAATGTGATTGACAGGAAGTGGGTGTTTCTGGGCGGAAACTGGCCGTTTTATGGGAGTGTTTGAAAAAACGCTGCCGTTTCTGGGTAAAACGCGGGAGTGGCTGGAAAAACGGAGGAGTGTCTGAGCGAACGCTGGGTGTGTTTGTGACGTCAAACCAGGAACGACAAGCACTGAATTGATCGCACTGGAAGAGTAAGTCTCAAGCTACTCAGAAACTGCCCAGAGAAGTCTTTTCGCAACATTGCGAATCTTTGGTTCGCAATTTTGATAAGCTAAGATTCACTCCCAGTAGGCGGCGGCTTAGCGTGTGCAATGTTGCTAAAAGCAGCTTGCGAGCGAACAACTCGGAATGAGGGCCATAATTGGCTTATCAGCCCTGCAACTATCAGATGGAGAGGTGGGGATCTGGTGTGTGCACACACTGACTCGTTCCCCACCTCCCAAACCCATTACAGAGAGCAAAAGAATCTACCCACTGAGCAAGAGGCACACGGATCCGATAATCACTCTGTCAGATCAGATCATTATCAGTTATCTTGTAGTGTGTACCTAACTCAAGTATTAGCACAGTCATATTTATAGAATCACTTAATAATAATAATAATAATAATAATAATAATAATTTTATTTATATAGCGCTCTTTCTCCAATAGGACTCAAGGCGCTTAACAGATACATAGCATAATATAGTACAGAAAAGTGGTCACTTGTTATCTAATTTCATCAATGCAGACTCTATTTACTTAACAGAATTATGTTATTACTACATATACAGTGCATCTGGAAAGTATTCACAGCGCTTCACTTTTTCCACATTTTGTAATGTTACAACCTTATTCCAAAATGGAATAAATTCATTTTTCCTTCAAAATTCTAGACACAATACCCCATAATGACAATGTGAAAAAAGTTTTTTTGAGATTTTTGCTAATTTATTAAAAATTTAAAAAAACTAAGAAATCACATGTACATAAGTATTCACAGCCTTTGCAATACTTTGTTGATGCACCTTTGGCAGCAATTACAGCCTCAAGTCTTTTTGAATATGTTGGCACAAGCTTGGCAAACCTATCTTTGGGCAGTTTCGCCCATTCCTCTTTGCAGCACCTCTCAAACTCCATCAGGTTGGATGGGAAGCGTCAGTGCACAGCCATTTTCAGATCTCTCCAGAGAAGTTCAATCAGATCCAAATCTGGGCTCTGGCTGGGCCACTCAAGGACATTCACAGAGTTGTCCTGAAGCCACTGCTTTGATATCTTGGCCATGTGCTTAGGGTCATTGTACTGCTGAAAGATGAACCATCGCCCCAGTCTGAGGTCAAGAGCACTCTGGAGCAGGTTTTCATCCAGGATGTCTCTGTGCATTGCTGCATTCATCTTTCCCTCTATCCCAACTAGTCTCCCAGTTCCTGCCGCTGAAAAACATCCCCACAGCATGATGCTGCCACCACCATGCTTCACTGTAGGGATAGTATTGGCCTGGTGGTGAGCGGTGCCTGGTTTCCTCCAAACATGATGCCTGGCATTCACGCCAAAGAGTTCAATCTTTGTCTCATCAGGCCAGAGAATTTTGTTTCTCATGGTCTGAGAGTCCTTCAGGTGCATTTTGGCAAACTCCAGGTGGGCTGCCATGTGCTTTTTACTAAGGAGTGGCTTCCGTCTGGCCACTCTACCATACAGGCCTGATTGGTGGATTGCTGCAAAGATGGTTGTCCTTCTGGAAGGTTCTCTTCTCTCCACAGAGGAATTCTGTAGCTCTGACAGAGTGACCATCGGGTTCTTGGTCACCTCCCTGACTAGGGCCCTACTCCCCCGATCGCTCAGTTTAGACGGCTGGCCAATTCTAGGAAGAGTCCTGGTGGTTCCGAACTTGTTCCATTTACGGATAATGGAGGCCACTGTGCTCATTGGGACCTTCAAAGCAGCAGATATTTTTCTGTACCCTTCCCCAGATATGTGCCTAGAGATAATCCTGTCTCGGAGGTCTACAGACAATTCCTTTGACTTCATTCTTGGTTTGTGCTCAGACATGCACTGTCAAGTGTGGGACCTTATATAGACAGGTGTGTGCCTTTCCAAATCATGTCCAATCAACTGAATTTACCACAGGTGGACTCCAATTAAGCTGTAGGAACATCTCAAGGATGATCAGTGGAAACAGGATGCACCTGAGCTCAATTTTGAGCTTCATGGCAAAGGCTGTGAATACTTATGTACATGTGATTTCTTAGTTTTTTATTTTTAATAAATTTGCAAAAATCTAAAAAAAACTTTCATGTTGTCATTATGGGGTATTGGGGGTCATTCCGAGTTGATCGTACCTGTGCTAAATTTAGGTGGGCAGTGGCCCCAGTGCATTACTTTTCTTTGCACATGGCCTATAATACTGTTAAGCAGCCAGCAATTCCGTTGGCACGTTCTTGGGGATTGCCTACTTGAGAACACCATATTACAGCCCAGTTACTCCCTTGCATTCTCAAGTGGAGATGCACCTGAGATACGTATTACTATGCATCACCTGTAATTGTCTATGCATGGTTCCGCAGCAGGTGCATAATGAAAAAATGCAAGATACGCTCCGCAAATGGACTTGTGTTCAACTCGCCATCAGCCCTATTCACTCTGATTTCAGCAACATGTATGCTTTATACTCGCACAAGAGTTCTCAAAATTTTGTGATTTGTTTTTATTTGTGCCTATTTTCAAAGTAGAACAAATGCTAATTCCTAGGCCACACATGAATAGTCTATTCCACTAGTTACCGGATCCTGTGACTGTTTTATTAGCAATGTTCAGCCTGCAACCTTGTTTCCAGAGACAGGGCGAGGGGTGTGCGGTCAAACATAGAAATTTGTTAGGACTCAATTTAAGAATGAGCCATAGCCCCTTATAGGAATTATGACCTTCAGTGAGTATTTAGCAAACAGCGGGTAAGACTAGCTTGCCAATGTTTATGACTGTGGCGAGCTAAGTATAGTTCCCATTGCTGGTAATGGGGAACTGTGCACCCGCTGGGTTGAAGTGCAATGTGCGTGCACAGATGGTGGTAGGCAGAGGTGCGTGCACAGATGGTGGTAGGCAGAGGTGCGTGCACAGATGGTGGTAGGCAGAGGTGCGTGCACAGATGGTGGTAGGCAGAGGTGCGTGCACAGATGGTGGTAGGCAGAGATGCGTGCACAGATGGTGGTAGGCAGAGATGCGTGCACAGATGGTGGTAGGCAGAGGTGCGTGCACAGATGGTGGTAGGCAGAGATGCGTGAACAGATGGTGGTAGGCAGAGGTGCGTGCACAGATGATGGTGGGCAGAGGACACAGCCGAAGAGGAGTTGGAAGCTGCTGGGTCTAACCAGACAGGTAAGTAATGTTAAATACTGGTTCCATATTCATAAGTATCATTATAAAACTAAATGAAATTAGCCGCCAGTATTTAGCATCATTATTAAAAAGAGCCCTAAGCGCCTCTCCACAAAGCAGCGGCTGGGAAAAGGTTTCATTCCTCCCTCCATGACTAGCCCAGAATAGTCCAGGAAATCAGTACCCTCCCTGCCCACTCCTGGGCGCCCTTGTACACTGATAGCAAAGCATTGCAATGGTTTTGGAAAAATTATTTCAGTAACGCATTAGAGTGCTGTCTGCTGGTTGTCCTTTTTATGAGTATTATAAATGCCTTTGTTTTTCTCTCCAGATTTATAGCAGTCGTTTTGTGCCTCCTATGTGTAAATGTGAGGAATGGTTACCCAAGGGTATTCGGGCGCTCAGGGGACAAGGTGTTTCACCAAGCTGCTGCCTAGATACGGGGAGTCACCCCCACAAATAGATGTACAATAGGAAAGAAGAAAGGCTGCGCTATTTTGATGAACTGACAATGTAATCCTTTTGTATATAATTAATACAATTTATTAAAAGATATATAGAGATATATAATATCACTGTGCTTTTGTGATAATTAGATCGTAAAATGTATGCAACATAAAACAAAATAGATAAAACCATACAATATGGATAATAATATTTGAAAAAGGGGTTACCCAATGATCAGAGCTGTGAGTATATTTTAGTGGAAGAGTCCGTTCCAAATAGTTCCCCCAAATGGTTCTGTATCCGGTATAAATATTCAATGGGAGGTAAGCAGTGTCCCGTGGAGTGGCAGTGTCCGCTAGAGGAATTAGTGCTCCAAGATCTTGAATGGCGAGCTCCTCATGCAATGCGGAGGGTTGAATCAATCGGTCCAATCTGCTATTTGTGTCCTCCAACTTTATGTCGCAATCCGGAATTAAGATGGGGGATGGTTCGGCCTTCCAGTCAATAGTCGTCAGCTCAGGGTCCCTTGTTAACCTAACGCGTTTCGCTGCGTTCAGCTAGCAGCTTTTTCAAAGGTGTCAGTTGTTTGGGTATGTGGGGTTTATATACCCCTTCCAATATGGTGGCTAATTATCACCTGGTCACAGTGTTGCATGATAATTAAAGAAGGAATCAAACAAAATATCTTAATAAGAGGCGATCCCACACAAAAATTCCTGGGGGAACTTGCGATTCTACTAGGGGAAGGGATAGACACAGGCGTTATTTCTAAAGAGGAATATTTATTTCTATATTCACAACATCCCGTCACACCTGTATACTATCACCTACCCAAAATACACAAATCCCTCACCTCACCTCCCGGACGCCCAATAATTTCTGGTATTCACTCCCTCACATCTAATTTATCATTTTATGTAGATTCTCACTTACAACCACGGGTGTCCACACTCAGGTCCCATATTAAGGATACTACCCACTTCTTGTCTCTCATCAATGATTTAGAATGGAGAGACACTTATATATTCCTCACTCTAGACGTACAAAGTTTGTATTCCAACATACCCCACAAAAAGGGTATACAAACCATATTAAATTGACTTGATCTGGATGGAGACCTGAGTGTGGTACACAGAAAATTTCTTATAAATTCCATCACTTATATTTTACGACACAATTATTTTTTATTTCTTGATGATTACTATTTACAAATCAATGGGACTGCCATGGGGACCAGGTTCGCGCCCAGTTATGCCAACCTGTATATGGGGGAGTTGGAGGACCATCTTATTTGGGGGGGGGACTGGGGCGCGAGCCTGGTCCTCTATGGCAGATACATTGATGATTTATTTATTGTTTGGGATGGGGATTCACTTTCTGCACAGAAATTCGTTGATAGTCTTAATTCTAACACATATGATTTAACCTTCACTCACCAACATCACCCTCACTGTATCAACTTCTTAGATATAACCTTACAGGTTAAAAATAATAAAATATATACTATGAATTATACTAAAGAAGTTGATACTAGTGCATATTTACATTATTCCAGCGCACACTACCCCCCCTGGAAGAAAAGCATCCCCCGGGGACAACTCATACGCCTAAGACGGAATTGTTCCGATCTAGAGTCCTTTGAGTTACAAGCACAAGGGATGCTTGAGTCCTTCAAACAGAGGGGCTATCCAGAAGCCCTTCTGAAGAAGGCATTCGAAGATACCAAAAAGATGGAAAGAAAAACACTACTATCCAAAAAGATAAAAGAAAACGAAGAAGAGTCAGATATTTCCAACAATAAACAGATAGCCTTTATTTCTACGTATAACAACCACTGTCCCCAAATTAAACAAATTATAAGGAAGAACTACAATATACTCAAACAGGATTATTTGCTAGCACCAATATTACCCCCTGTTCCCACTTTTATTTTCAGAAAAAATAAATCCCTCAAAAACACACTTGCACCAAGTTTTTTGAAACCAGAACCAAAAGAACAAAACCAAACTAACTCTTGGCTCAAAATGGAAACCAAAGGGTTTTTCAAATGTGGAGCCAATAGATGCATCACGTGCAATTATGTAGATAAAACTAAATTCATTAAAACAGAAAATAATGATGAATCATATGAAATTAAACATCTCATTAATTGCAATTCCACGTATGTTATATACATTTTAACATGCGAGTGTGGTCTCAAATATGTGGGACGAACAACTAGGAGACTGAAAGTTAGGTTTCTTGAACACCGTAGAAACATCATCAAGAAGTTGGAGTCTCATAGTGTCTCCCAACATTTCCATATGGTCCACAATGGAAATCCCAAGAATCTTAAACTAATTGGTGTGGAACACATCCCCTTGACTAATAGAGGAGGGGATAGGTATAAAAGATTGTGCCAACAAGAAGCCTATTGGATGTTCCGGATGGGAACAATTTATCCGAGTGGTCTAAATGAAGCCATAGAACTTAATACTATAATCTAACATAATACATACATATTTATGTCTTACTATATTAAGGGCCAAATTCATTACATGATAATTTAATTTGATCTACATACGAGATAGTAGAAAATAATAACAATAACAATATTAATAATATAAATAATAATAATAAAAATAAAAAATAAAAAATAAAAAATAAAAAATAAATAAAAAATAATAAAAAATAAAAATATAAAAATATAAATAAAATACAAATTATACTAGACTATATATCAATAATACAATGCCTCTTCCTCTAGATTATGTATTGTGAGCCAGTTGATAACTAATAAAATGACTGAGATAATAGAGTCTCATGAATCATTATAGACATGCTAAAACTGAATATAAAGTGCAATAATGAATAAAATGGCCGAGATAATGGGATTTCTTTTGAATTATTATAGATATATTAGAAATATAAAGCGTTATAACTTACTGCTTTAGGATTCCTTCTTATGGAGCGCACTCCCTATCTATATATATATTTACTTATACTTATTGATTATATATGTCCCTTTTTAATTTATCATTATCAATGATCTTTGGTATCTCTATATATAGTTATGATCTACATTTAATATTTGATGCTATCACAGCAATTTTCAAATCTCCTTTTTGCTTTTAATTATATTTACTCATCATTTCTTTTAAATTATTAGTCCCTCCCAACTTCAAATATCTACACTTCTCTCTGATTGTTTATATCTAATTCTACAAAAACAATGTACTATGAATAATGCACAAAATATATGAATAATCCAAGTGAAAACTAGATACTTTACTTGGAGAAATACAGAGGACAAGGGCGCCACTTTGTAATTAATGTACATAGTGGTTGGCGGAAATGCTGAGAATACATTGCACGTGAATCATTGGTTGGCGGAAGTCTCATTTCTAGTGCTTCCGTCCAACTAGCTATAGAAACACCTCTGACCGTGAGTATCGTCAGTGGTCACATGGCTAGATCACATGACCATGCGTCCGTGACGAGTATCGTCAGCGGTCACATGGTCCGATCACGTGACCATGCGTCCGTGACGATGCTCCCGCAATGCACTCCCTGCCCTCTTAAGCACTATTCAGAGTTCCGATCACGTGACACAGGATAGTCACATGATCGGACAAACAAGGTCTCCTCCTTCTCCCTCCTTATTATGTTCACTTCAACTACGCAGAGATCACGTGATCGACAGTCCCAGGGGGCGGATAATGTGCTCCCCTCCAATAACATCCTCACAATCCAGTCTCCATAGCAACAGCACATGTAAACAAAATAAACGATTGGTTAGTTACTATACACACACTTGCTGTCCCCTCCCCTTAACTACAGAACAAACAAAATTGATTTTACTCAGAAAGGGGAATATTAATAAAAATACGAATATCACTTTATAGTTTACATTCAGTAAGAAGTAGGTTTGTCTTCTATCTATATTAAGATATTTTGTTTGATTCCTTCTTTAATTATCATGCAACACTGTGACCAGGTGATAATTAGCCACCATATTGGAAGGGGTATATAAACCCCACATACCCAAACAACTGACACCTTTGAAAAAGCTGCTAGCTGAACGCAGCGAAACGCGTTAGGTTAACAAGGGACCCTGAGCTGACGACTATTGACTGGAAGGCCGAACCATCCCCCATCTTAATTCCGGATTGCGACATAAAGTTGGAGGACACAAATAGCAGATTGGACCGATTGATTCAACCCTCCGCATTGCATGAGGAGCTCGCCATTCAAGATCTTGGAGCACTAATTCCTCTAGCGGACACTGCCACTCCACGGGACACTGCTTACCTCCCATTGAATATTTATACCGGATACAGAACCATTTGGGGGAACTATTTGGAACGGACTCTTCCACTAAAATATACTCACAGCTCTGATCATTGGGTAACCCCTTTTTCAAATATTATTATCCATATTGTATGGTTTTATCTATTTTGTTTTATGTTGCATACATTTTACGATCTAATTATCACAAAAGCACAGTGATATTATATATCTCTATATATCTTTTAATAAATTGTATTAATTATATACAAAAGGATTACATTGTCAGTTCATCAAAATAGCGCAGCCTTTCTTCTTTCCTATCGTTTTGTGCCTCCTACTGCTTCAACAATTTCCTAGTTTTGCTTGCTGATTTCGTGTTGATTTTTATGGTTAGAGTTATTTATTAGGAAGAGGGCTTGTTATGAAAGAAGGGTGAAGAACCCCGATGTTGGTTCTCTTAATAATATAAAAATCTCTAACTTCACCTCTGGGTAAAGTTATTGCAGCTTTGTTATCCTTTAAAACAGATTGTTCTAATCCTCTGTAGATAAAGGGAAACAATCCTGGAGGTCATCTATCACTATGTGTTGGGTTATAATGCCCTCGGTCATCTTCTAAATATTTAACTGGTTTAAAATGCTATGGAAAGCTCTTCCTTTCCCAGGGTGGTAAATCACGCCTACTCAGCACAGCACATATAAAATGACAACCCACCTCCCTGCTAATATTATGACAGATTTATTATACTCATTCCGATAAGACTCTACATCAAACTTAGATTCATTCCATGAATAAAGGAGATCTGAAATGTGTAATTTCATGGACCATGCCTTAACCCCTTATATGAGAGTTACCCAGCCAGGGTTAACACTCTGTAATCTACTCACATACTGTACTAGAAATGTAATATCTCCGTATGGTCTGCAATTGTCCTTGGAATGTTTGTTCGTATCTGTGTAATTGCGCTAAGCATAGTTTGTGAATATAAATATATATCTACAAAAGTAAACAAAATAAAATACTTTTTTCAATGAAGCCTTGTTTATTTTATACCGACAATGCGGTGGGATAGCTCTAAGAGGAAATGTGGCTTCCTAGTTACAGTTGCACTGCCGCTGGGTTGGGTACGAAATCCTGGCAGTTACTATACCTGCAGTCAGGATGCCGACAGCGGGATTCTGCAGGTCAAAATCCCCACAGATCCCAGTAAGTACAGTATTTTAACCATACACCTAACCCACCCCTCCTGCAGCCTATCCAGTGTCGGAAGGGGGAAATGAAGGGCCCACTGGGGGAATGCAGCTATAGGGGCCCATACTTAGGGGTGTGGCCAGCCTACAAAGGGGGTGTGGCCAGCCTCCACAGAGGCTTGAAATACACAATAGTTTAGTGCAGTGCAATGCAACATATCTACCATGTACTGTATATAACAAGTGGGCCCTCAGGCAGTGGGGCCTACCAATGGTTTCCCTGGTACCCCTGTGGGCCAGTTCAACCCTGAGCCTATCCCTAACTGATCCCTCCTGCAGCCTAACCCCCCCCCCCCCCCCACAGCCTAACCCACCACTCCTGCTGCCTAACCCTAACTGTCCCCTCCCGCAGCCTATCCCTAACTGACCCCCCTACAGCCCACCCCCACCCCCCGCAGCCTAATCCTAGCTGACCCCTCTTGCTGCCTATCCCTAACTTTCTCCTACCGCAGCCTAACCCACCCTAATGGCCATATGTGTGTTTCCATAAAACTTGGCATTTCTGGGCCGACATTGCGCCGAATTCAGACCTGATCGCTGTGCCTGTCTCAGCCCTGCGATCGCCTCTGACTGATTGACAGGCAGGGGTGGTCACTGGGCGGGAGGGGGCGGGCCGGCGGCGTTGGCCGCCGTTTAGGGGCGCGGTCCAGGCAACGCAGGTATGCCCGAACCGTTGGGGGGGCGGGCTGCGTGACGTCACACGTAGCCGCAGCGATCCTCACAGCAACGAGTAGCTCCTACCAGCGCGCAGGAGCTGCGCTGGCAGGAAGCTACTCCTAAAGTACAGAAGCATCGCCGCTGTGCGATGCTTTTCTACTTGTGCGGGGAGGGGGGGGTCAGGCCTGACATGTGGGGCGGACTAGCCCTGTGCTGGGTGTCCCCCTGCATGTCTGTGTGACCGATCGTAGATGTACTAAATTTAGCACATCTACGATCAGGTCTAAATTTGGCGTATTGTCACCACCCGGTTTCGGCCCAGAAACGCCAAGTTTCATGGAAACACACATACAGGTATGGCCATTAGGCTGCAGGAGGAGAGTTAGGATTAGCCTGCGGGAGGGGTGGGTTACACGAAATTGCCCTGACTTGTGGGAGTGTCATGGGGATGTATTTAAAGCTCCGTGCAACTCTGGGTCCTGCATATGGGGAAAGGAAGCCTGTTACTGATGGACCTCTTGCACCTAGCATGTGGCAACGCTAAAGATGATGGTTGCTGTGTTTGGTGTAAAAGCTGAGGGTGGCACTTGCAGACGCACAGAACCTTGCAGTAGCTGAGCAGCACCTCGCATTAGCATAAGGTAGTCAATCTGTCTTCAGCGTCTACCTGCACACACATACTGTACAGCCACTTTGCGCTTGATGCCAGTATTATTTTACTTTCTCATTGACGCCACTATCAGGAGTCCCATGGACTGTGCACTACAGCCACCTTTCTTTGAGCTCTGCCAAGAGAGATGTAATCATGAGGACCAATCACATGACTTCAGGCAGTGGTGGATTTCCCACTAGGCACGGTCTGACCCTTAAATCTGCCCATGACTTCAGGGACACATGGGCCTGAAGCTGAATGTTCAAGGGTCTATACTGAGAAGAGGCGGAGCCAGTGGCATAACTCCCACCCCCGTAGCCACTGTGGAGGCTTGGGGGTGCAGGGCCATACGCGCACACAGGGGGGGGGGTTCTGAGTACCTGGAAACCCCCCCTGCCCGCCGATCCATCAGCGCAGCTAACCGATGTGTCTTTTTTTTTGTAAGACGCTCTTCGGGCTGTCTATAACGCTGCAGCAGCATCCGTCCTTATATTTAAACTGAGAGGCTGGCTGAATGAACAGTAGGGGGAGCGGGAGAGCACAGCTCCTCTCAAGCAATCTCCATGTGGCTTTGTGACGGAGAGCTGGTCGGGTGAGGCAGTGACTGTCTCTCCACTGACTGCAACAACTAGCAGGTGTGTGTCTTGCATGTGGGTGGGAGGTGGGTTTGGGGAGCGGTGTATTTATAAATGACAGTGGCTGGGTCAGCACTTACTCTTCAGGTGTGCGGCTGACCTGCATGGGGGGGGGGGGGGAAGGGGGGCGTGTTTAATGATGGTGGCCTGTTTGCTTTACTTTCTGTAAAAAATGATGCTGGCTGTGTCTTATTTTAATGTGAAAGAGGTGTATGTTTGTGTTCTATCTATATAGCTATCTGTATGTGTTTGTGACATACATGTGTGCTACAGAGTATGGTGTGTGTGTGTGTGTGTGTGTGTGTGTGTGTGTGTGTGTGCTGTGTCATATGCTGCAAAGGATATGTCCTCTCAGGATGATCTCATTCCATGTAATCAGGATTGCACTGTTTTAGCGCAGATACCAGCAAGGGAGCCTGAATGGTTATCCTCTATCAAATCTATGATAACTCAGATTTCTACTAGGGTTGCACAGAATGAATCTGCAACTCAGGTTTTACAGAACTCTATGGCAGTTTGGTCCGGTTCTGTTACCTTAGGGCCCCCCTCAGTTAGTTCCCACAAACGTGCTCTTGACCAGATTATGCAGGATGACACGGATACCGATTCTGACACGGCAGGCGGTGATGGGGATGTGCTGCATGGGGCCGCATCACTTGCTAAAGGGGTGCAGTTCATGATAGAGGCTATCAGGGATGTGTTGAATATTGCTGATACAACACCGGAGCAGGTTGAGGAGGCTTACTTCACAGACAATAAGAAAGCCTTGCTAACCTTCCCTGTGTCCAAAGAATGAAATGCTATTTTTGAAAAAGCGTGGGAAAACCCGGAGAAAAAATTCCAGATACCTAAAAGGGTTCTGGTTGCTTTCCCCTTCCCTGAGGAGGGTAGGAAAAAATGGGAAAACCCACCCATACTGGACGCGTCTGTATCCAGACTCTCAAAAAAAGTAGTTTTAACCTGTCCCAGGATCTACCGCCTTAAAGGAGCCGGCTGATCGCAAAATTGATACTACGCTCAAATCCATATACACGGCTTCAGGGGCGATACTACGTCCTACTATTGCCTGTGTATGGATTTCCAAAGCTATAGTTCAGTGGTCAGGCACGTTACTTGAGGATTTGGATACAATGGATAAAAGTGAAGTTGAATTGTTTTCTCTGACGTCCTAGTGGATGCTGGGAACTCCGTAAGGACCATGGGGAATAGACGGGCTCCGCAGGAGACTGGGCACTCTAAAAGAAAGATTAGGTACTATCTGGTGTGCACTGGCTTCTCCCACTATGACCCTCCTCCAGACCTCAGTTAGATTTCTGTGCCCGGCCGAGCTGGATGCACACTAGGGGCTCTCCTGAGCTCCTAGAAAGAAAGTTTATTTTAGGTTTTTTATTTTACAGTGAGACCTGCTGGCAACAGGCTCACTGCATCGAGGGACTAAGGGGAGAAGAAGCGAACCTACCTGCTTGCAGCTAGCTTGGGCTTCTTAGGCTACTGGACACCATTAGCTCCAGAGGGATCAACCGCATGGAACTGGCCTTGGTGTTCGTTCCCGGAGCCGCGCCGCCGTCCCCCTTACAAAGCCAGAAGAGGTCCGGAAAATCGGCGGCAGAAGACATCAGTCTTCACCAAGGTAGCGCACAGCACTGCAGCTGTGCGCCATTGCTCCTCATGCACACTTCACACTCCGGTCACTGAGGGTGCAGGGCGCTGGGGGGGGGCGCCCTGAGCAGCAATAAAAACACCTTGGCTGGCAAATATATCACAATATATAGCCCCAGAGGCTATATATGTGATAAATACCCCTGCCAGAATCCATAAAAAAGTGGGAGAAAAGTCAGCGAAAAAGGGGCGGAGCTATCTCCCTCAGCACACTGGCGCCATTTTCTCTTCACAGTGCAGCTGGAAGACAGCTCCCCAGGCTCTCCCCTGTAGTTTGCAGGCTTAAAGGGTTAAAAAGAGAGGGGGGGGGCACTAAATTTAGGCGCAATATTGTATATACAAGCAGCTATTGGGAAAAATTCACTCAATATAGTGTTAATCCCTAAATTATATAGCGCTCTGGTGTGTGCTGGCATACTCTCTCTCTGTCTCCCCAAAGGGCTGTGTGGGGTCCTATCCTCAGTCAGAGCATTCCCTGTGTGTGTGCGGTGTGTCGGTACGGCTGTGTCGACACGTTTGATGAGGAGGCTTATGTGGTGGCAGAGCAGATGCCGATAAATGTGATGTCGCCCCAGAGGCGTCACTAGGGTTGGTGTCACCCGGTGTGGTAACTCATGGTGTCACCCCCCCCCCCCCCCCCCCCCCATGGACCTCCTCCTGCTTTACACAGCACGGAATACTTAGTAGAGATGTGCGCCTGCCCATTTTTCAGGTTTTGGTTGTCCCTATAGTATTAATAACCTCAATAACCTTTATTTCCACTAATTTCCATCTATTTTGAACACCTCACAATATTATTTTAATCCAGTTTAGGCCAAAAGGTTGCACCGAGGTCGCTGGATGACTAAGCAAAGCGACAGAAGTGGGTGGCACAAACACGTACATAGCTACATACATAGCTACAGGGGGCACAACTACTGGGGGCACAGCGACAGGGCACAACTACTGGGGCAAATCCACTGGGGGCACAACTACTGGGGCAAATCTACTGGGGGCATAGCTACAGGGGGCACAGCTACAGGGGGCAAATCAACGGGTGCACAACTGGTTGAGGCAAATCTGGGGGCACAGCTACTGGGGGCATAACTGTGGCCACGCCCCCCCCCCTATGAAGCCATGCCTCTATTTTTGTCGTTCGCCGCTGGCGCGCACTGTTTTGCCGCGGGGGGGGGGGGGGGCAGTAGAATTTTCGCACTGGGCGCCACAAGGTGTAGAACCGTCCCTGTCCACCTCATAGCACCCCTAGCACCCTCATGTCCACCTCATAGCACCCTAGGTCCCCTCATGTCCACCTCATAGCGGTCCCCTCATGTCCACCTCATAGCGGTCCCCTCATGTCCACCTCGCAGTCCAGGCCCCTCCCCCCATAGCTAGAAAACGAACTTTCTCACTTTACTGCTGACTCGGATGTTGACAGCAGCTTGCTTCCCTGCATGGATGTCACAGACTCAATGGTGGCTGACTGAAAGAGCTCTCTGCAAGCAACCTGCAGGGCCGCAGCCAGCCGTTCTGACGGATACTCAGAGAGGGCGGATGCGTCTGGTGGACCACGGGCCCCCCCTCACCCGAACACACACTTACACCCTGCCACCGCTGCTGGCTGCATACTGACCTGCCCGATCGGAGCTTCGATTGCGGTCGCCAGAGCTGCCATTCCGAATGCCGGCTCTGTCTATGGAGCCCGGACCCGGCAGCTGCGGTGTAGTGCTGGCGGGTGTGCGGGCCTCTGTGCTGCGTTGCCGCTTGGTGCCAGGGAGGAGGGGGTGTGGTCGCAGCCGCGGTGCGTGGACCTGCTCATGTCAGTAGATCGGCTGAGGGTGCGGGTGTGAGTGCGCGGCTCGTTTTGGTGTCACCCCATTGAAGGGTGACACCAGGGTGCGGGCCGCACCCCCCGCACCTCCCTTATGACGCCACTGTGTCGCCCCCTGTGGGGCCGACACCAGAGTGGATGGATAGGTGGAAGGTATAAACCGACAGTGTCAACTCCTTACAATAAAGGCTGGATGACGTAACAGCTGTGGGACAGCCGGCTTCTCAGCCCGTGCCTGCCCAGGCGTCTCAAAGGCCATCAGGGGCTCAAAAACGCCCGCTCCCTCAGATGGCAGACACAGATGTCGACACGGAGTCTGACTCCAGTGTCGACGAGGTTGAGACATATACACAATCCACTAGGAACATCCGTTACATGATCCCGGCAATAAAAAATGTTTTACACATTTCTGACATTAACCCAAGTACCACTAAAAAAGGGTTTTATGTTTGGGGAGAAAAAGCAGGCAGTGTTTTGTTCCCCCATCAAATGAGTGAATGAAGTGTGAAAAAGCGTGGGTTCCCCCGATAACAAACTGGTAATTTCTAAAAAGTTACTGATGGCGTACCCTTTCCCGCCAGAGGATAAGTTACGCTGGGAGATATCCCCTAGGGTGGATAAGGCGCTCACACGTTTGTCAAAAAAGGTGGCACTGCCGTCTTAGGATACGGCCACTTCGAAGGTACCTGCTGATAAAAAGCAGGAGGCTATCCTGAAGTCTGTATTTACACACTCAGGTACTAGACTGAGACCTGCAGATAGTGCTGCTGCAGCGTGGTCTGTGACCCTGTTAAACAGGGATACTATTTTGCGAACATAAGAGCATATTAAAGACGTCATCTTATATATGAGGGATGCACAGAGGGATATTTTGCCGGCTGGCATCCAGAATTAATACAATGTCCATTCTGTCAGGAGGGTATTAGAGACCCGACACTGGACAGGTGATGCTGACTTTAAAAGGCACATAGAGCCTTATAAGGGTGAGGAATTGTTTGGGGATGGTCTCTGGGACCTCGTATCCACAGCAACAGCTGGGAAGAAATTTTTTTACCTCAGATTTCCTCACAGCCTAAGAAAGCACTGTATTATCAGGTACAGTCCTTTCGGCTTCAGAAAAGCAAGCGGGTCAAAGGCGCTTCCTTTCTGCACAGAGACGAGGGAAGAGGGAAAGAGTTGCACCAGTCAGCCAATTCCCAGAATCAAAATTCTTCCCCCGCTTCCTCTGATTCCACCGCATGACGCGGGGGCTCCACAGGCGTAGCCAGGTACGGTGGGGGGCCGCCTCAAAAATTTCAGCGATCAGTGGGCTCGCTCACAGGTGGATCCCTGGATCCTTCAAGTAGTATCTCAGGGGTACAAGCTGGAATTCGAGGCGTCTTCCTCCCGCCGTTTCCTCAAATCTGCCTTGCCGACAACTCCCTCAGGCAGGGAGGCTGTGCTAGAGGCAATTCACAAGCTGTATTCCCAGCAGGTGATAGTCAAGGTGCCCCTACTTCAACAAGACGGGGTTACTATTCCACACTGTTTGTGGTACCGAAACCGGACGGTTCGGTGAGACCCATTTTAAAATTGAAATCCTTGAACACATACATAAAAAAATTCAAGTTCAAGATGGAATCGCTCAGGGCGGTTATTGCAAGCCTGGAGGAGGGGGATTACATGGTATCCCTGGACATCAAGGATGCTTACCTACATGTCCCCATTTACCATCCTCACCAGGAGTACCTCAGATTTGTGGTACAGGATTGCCATTACCAATTCCAAGCACTGCCGTTTGGACTGTCCACGGCACCGAGGGTCTTTACCAAGGTAATGGCAGAAATGATGATACTCCTTCGAAAAAAAGGGAGTTTTAATTGTCCCGTACTTGGACGATCTCCTTATAAAGGCGAGGTCCAAGGAGCATTTGTTGGTCGGAGTAGCACTATCTCGGGAAGTGCTACAACAGCACGGATGGATTCTATACATTCCAAAGTCACAGCTGGTTCCTACCACACGCCTACTGTTCCTGGGGATGGTTCTGGACACAGAACAGAAAAAAGTGTTTCTCCCGCAGGAGAAAGCCAAGGAGCTGTCATCTCTAGTCAGAGACCTCCTGAAACCAAAACAGGTATCGGTGCATCACTGCACACGAGTCCTGGGAAAAATGGTAGCTTCTTACGAAGCAAAATTCCATTTGGCAGGTTCCATGCAAGAACCTTTCAGTGGGACCTCTTGGACAAGTGGTCGGGATCGCATCTTCAGATGCATCGGCTGATAACCCTGTCTCCAAGGACCAGGGTATCTCTACTGTGGTGGCTGCAGAGTGCTCATCTTCAAGAGGGCCGCAGATTCGGCATACAGGACTGGGTCCTGGTAACCACGGATGCCAGCCTTCGAGGCTGGGGGGCAGTCACACAGGGAAGAAATTTCCAAGGACTTTGGTCAAGTCAGGAGTCGTCCCTACACCTAAATATTCTGGAACTGAGGGCCATTTACAATGCCCTAAGTCTGGCAAGGCCTCTGCTTCAAAACCAGCCGGTACTGATCCAATCAGACAACATCACGGCAGTCGCCCATGTAAACCGACAGGGCGGCACAAGAAGCAGGATGGCGATGGCAGAAGCCACAAGGATTCTCCGATGGGCGGAAAATCACGTCTTAGCACTGTCAGCAGTGTTCATTCCGGGAGTGGACAACTGGGAAGTAGACTTCCTCAGCAGACACGACCTACACCCGGGAGAGTGGGGACTTCATCCAGAAGTCTTCCAACTGTTGGTAAACAGGTGGACATGATGGCGTCCCGCCTAAACAAAAAACTAGATATTGCGCCAGGTCAAGGGACCCTCAGGCAATAGCTGTGGACGCTCTAGTGACACCGTGGGTGTACCAGTCGGTTTATGTATTCCCTCCTCTGCCTCTCATACCAAAGGTACTGAGAATAATAAGAAAACGAGGAGTAAGAACGATACTCGTGGTTCCGGATGGGCCAAGAAGAGCTTGGTACCCAGAACTTCAAGAAATGATATCAGAGGACCCATGGCCTCTACCGCTCAGACAGGATCTGCTACAGCAGGGGCCCTGTCTGTTCCAAGACTTACCGCGGCTGCGTTTGACGGCATGGCGGTTGAATTCCGGATCCTAAAGGAAAAGGGCATTCCGGAGGAAGTCATTCCTACGCTGATAAAAGCCAGGAAAGAAGTAACCGCAAACCATTATCACCGTATTTGGCGAAAATATGTTGCGTGGTGTGAGGCCAGGAAGGCCCCAACGGAGGAATTTCAGCTGGGTCGTTTTCTGCACTTCCTACAGTCAGGAGTGACTATGGGCCTAAACTTGGATTCCATTAAGGTCCAGATTTCGGCTCTGTCGATTTTCTTCCAGAAAGAACTGGCTTCACTGCCTGGAGTTCACATTTGTAAAGGGAGTGCTACATATTCAGCCCCCCTTTTGTGCCTCCTGTGGCACCTTGGGATCTCAACGTGGTGTTGAGTTTCCTAAAATCACATTGGTTTGAGCCACTTAAAACTGTGGATTTGAAATATCTCACGTGGAAAGTGGTCATGTTATTGGCCTTGGCTTCGGCCAGGCGTGTGTCAGAATTGGCGGCTTTGTCATGTAAAAGCCCTTATCTGATTTTCCATATGGATAGGGCAGAATTGAGGACTCGTCCCCAGTTTCTCCCTAAGGTGGTATCAGCTTTTCACTTGAACCAACCTATTGTAGTGCCTGCGGCTACTAGGGACTTGGAAGATTCCAAGTTACTGGACGTAGTCAGGGCCTTAAAAATTTATATTTCCAGGACGGCTGGAGTCAGGAAAACTGACTCGCTTTTTATCCTGTAGGCACCCAACAAAATAGGTGCTCCTGCTTCTAAGCAGACTATTGCTCGCTGAATTTGTAGCACAATTCAGCTGGAGCATTCTGCGGCTGGATTGCCGCATCCTAAATCAGTAAAAGCCCATTCCACGAGGAAAGTGGGCTCATCTTGGGCGGCTGCCCGAGGGGTCTCGGCTTTACAACTTTGCCAAGCTGCAACTTGGTCAGGGGCAAACACGTTTGCTAAATTCTACAAATTTGATACCCTGGCTGAGGAGGACCTTGAGTTCTCTCATTCGGTGCTGCAGAGTCATCCGCACTCTCCCGCCCGTTTGGGAGCTTTGGTATAATCCCCATGGTCCTTACAGAGTTCCCAGCATCCACTAGGACGTCAGAGAAAATAAGATTTTACTCACCGGTAAATCTATTTCTCGTAGTCCGTAGTGGATGCTGGGCGCCCATCCCAAGTGCGGATTGTCTGCAATACTTGTATGTAGTTATTGCCTAACTAAGGGTTATTGTTGAGCCATCTGTTGAGAGGTATCACGAGTTATACGGTGTGATTGGTGTGGCTGGTATGAGTCTTACCCGGGATTCAAAATCCTTCCTTATTGTGTCAGCTCTTCCGGGCACAGTATCCTAACTGAGGTCTGGAGGAGGGTCATAGTGGGAGGAGCCAGTGCACACCAGATAGTACCTAATCTTTCTTTTAGAGTGCCCAGTCTCCTGCGGAGCCCGACTATTCCCCATGGTCCTTACGGAGTTCCCAGCATCCACTACGGACTACGAGAAATACATTTACTGGTGAGTAAAATCTTATTTTTACGTAACATTCAGGATTCTGCAGGATTTATGGTGGAATCCATGAAAGACCTGGGTTCAATGGCTGCAGGAATATCTTCCATGTCGGTCTCAGCTCGTCGAGGACTGTGGCTGCGCCAGTGGTCTGCCGACGCGGAATCCAGGAGAGGTGTGGAGACCCTACCCTATACAGGTAAGGCTCTCTTTGGGGAAGCGTTGGATGTGTGGATCTCCACGGATACAGGGGTAAGTCACCTTTTCTCCCCTCAGCTGCACCTGCTACGAAGAAACCTTTTTCTTCAGCTGCATCACAGGCCTTTCGGGTTGCTAAAACAAGAAAGGCCAAACCGTCCAACACCTTCTTGGGAACCTGCTGCTGCGGGTTCCCAGGAACAGAAGCCTGCTTCAGGTATGCCAAAGTCCTCAGCATGACAGTGGACCGTGCGGCCCGGAGGTATGGCCGGTGGGGGCGAGACTCAGACATTTCAGTCACGTCTGGGTGTCGTCTGGTCTGGATCCCAGGGTACAAGATATTGTGTCCCAGGGGTACCGGCTGGAATTTCAAGATCTCCCTCCTCACCGGTTCTTCAAATCAGGCTTGCCAGCTTTGCCGGCAGACAGGGCTACCCTACAGGGAGCCATCCAGAAGTTGGTGGAGGCACAGGTTATTGAACCAGTTCCTCCCCAGATGCAAAACAAAGGTTACTATTCGAACCTTTTTTTGTGGTACCGAAAGTCACTAAACCCCATTCTGAGGGAGTTCAAGTTCAAAATGGAGTCTCTAAGGGCGGTGATATCAGGTCTGGAGAAGGGGGAATTCCTGGTATCCCTGGATATCAAGGATGCGTACCTCCACATTCCGATTTGGCAGCCACATCAAGCTTATCTCCGATTGACACTGTTGGACTGTCATTTTCAATTCCAGGCCCTGCCATTCGGCCTCTCCACAGCACTGAGGATTTTCACCAAGGTGATGGTGGAAATGATGGTTCTCCTCCGCAGACAGGGGGTGAACATAATTCCATATCTGGATGATCTGTTGATAAAGGCATCGTCCAAGGAGAAGCTGTTACAGCCCATAGCTCTCATGACCCAGCTTCTCAAGGAGCATGGTTGGATCCTGAATTTTCCAAAATCACATTTGGAACCAACCAGGAGGTTGTCATTTCTGGGAATGATCCTCGACACGGAAGTGCAGAGGGTGTTTCTTCCAGAGGAAAAAGCGTTGGTGATACAAACAATGGTCTGGGATGTCCTGAAGCCAGCCCGGGTGTCGGTTCATCAGTGCTCTTGCCTTCTGGGGAAGATGGTGGTCTCTTGTGAGGCTCTGCAGTACGGGAGACTTCATGCTCGGTCCTTCCAACTGGATCTCCGGGACAAATGGTCATTATCTCATCTACACATGCACCAGAGAATACGTCTGTCGCCAAAGGCCAGGATCTCACTCCTCTGGTGGCTGCAATTACCTCACCTTCTGGAGGGCCGCAGGTTCGGGATTCAGGACTGGATCCTTCTAACCACGGATGCAAGTCTCCGGGGGTGGGGCGCAGTCACTCAAGGGGAAACCTTCCAAGGAAGGTGGTCAAGTCTGGAAGCCAGCCTGCTGATAAACATTCTGGAATTAAGAGCCGTCTACAACGGGCTTCTCCAAGCGGCCCATCTTCTGAGAATTTGGGCCATTCAAGTGCAGTCGGACAATGTAACGACAGTGGCTTACATAAACCGACAAGGCGGAACGAAGAGCAGAGCTGCAATGTCAGAGGTTCCAGTTGGTGTACATGTTTCCTCCACTTCCACTCATCCCAAGAGTTCTAAAGCTCATAAGGAGAACAAGAGTTCAAGCAATCCTCATTGCTCCAGACTGGCCAAGAAGGGCTTGGTACGCGGATCTTCTGGATCTACTGCTAGAAGAGGCGAGTCCTCTTCGGGAGGACCTGCTGCAGCAGGGTCCGTTTGCCTATCAAGACTTACCGCGGCTACGTTTGACGGCATAGAGGTTGAACAACTGATACAAGCTCGAAAGGGCATTCCGAACAAGGTTATTCTTACCCTGATACAGGCTAGGAAAGGAGTAACGTCTAAACATTACCATCGAATTTGGAAAAAATATGTATCTTGGTGTGAGTCCAAGAAATTTCCTGCGGCGGAGTTTCAACTGGGACGTTTTCTCCTCTTCCTACAAGCCAGTCTGGATATGGGCCTGAGATTGGAATCTGTGAAGGTCCAGATTTCGGCCCTATCCATTTTCTTCCAGAAACAATTGGCTGCCCTCCCTGAGTTTCAGACCTTTTTGAAGGGAGTTCTGCACATCCAACCTCCTTTTGTACCGCCTACGGCACCTTGGGACCTTAAAGTGGTATTGCAGTTCCTCCAATTGGACTGGTTCGAGTCTCTACAGGAGGTTGAGGTCAAATTTCTTACATGGAAGGCTGTCACGGTGTTGGCCTTAGCTTCTGCTAGACGTGTGTCGGAGTTGGGGGCTTTGTCCTGTAAAAGCCCATACTTGATCTTTCACGAAGATAGAGCTGAGCTCCGGACACGTCAGCAGTTTTCTTCCGAAGGTTGTGTCGGCATTTCATATCAACCAACCTATTGTGGTGCCAGTAGCTACTGACTCCTCAATTTAATCAAAGTCCTTGGATGTTGTAAGGGCTCTGAAAATCTATGTGAAGAGGACTGCTCATCACAGAAAATCTGACTCTGTTTGTCCTGTATGATCCCAAGAAAATTGGGTGTCCTGCTTCTAAGTAGAGGATCTCTCGCTGGATTAGGTTCACTATCCAGCATGCATATTCCACGGCACGACTGTTAAGGCCCACTCTACTTGTAAGGTGGGGTCCTCCTGCCGAGCTGCAACTTGGTCTGGGTCGAACACGTTTGCAAAGTTCTACAAGTTCGATACTTTGGCCTCTGATGATCTGAAGTTCAGTCAGTCAGTTCTGCAGGAGTCTCCGCGCTCTCCCTCCCATTCTGGGAGCTTTGGTACATCCCCATGGTACTAATGTGGACCCCAGCATCCTCTAGGACGTAAGAGAAAATAGGATTTTGGTTACCTACCGGTAAATCCTTTTCTCGTAGTCCGTAGAGGATGCTGGGCGCCCGCCCAGCGCTTTGTTTTTCTGCTATCGTTATTTGGTTCAGTACAACTTCGTTTTAGTTGAGTACTGCATTGTTACTTGGTAAGTAATGTTTCAGCGGTTGCTGAGTTTTCAAGCTAAGTTAGCTTGATGTGCCTTGTATCTGGGAGCTGGTATGAATCTCGCCACTACTGGTGTTAAATCCTTCTCTCGTACCTGGTGGGGCATATTTGTATAGCTGCTAGGGCTGCATTGGCCCAAAGTTGGAAACAAGCTTCTCCCCCTCCTCTATCCCTAGTCACCAACAAAATTCAATTCCATTTTACTATGGAAACTGAGTTCCTGCCTTACTCTTCTGCGGCCTCCTCCCCAATGGTGAAATGGAGGACATGGTATGACTACGTCACTGCTGGAGGGGGTGTTTCACCTTCTCTCTAACTGACTCGGCTTATACTTCCGCCCTGTGCACCGGCCTTACCTTACTACCCCTGTGTCTTTTATTGATTATCTGTTTATTGATATGTTTTCATGTTTGGCCCGTGTTTATCTGTATCTTTTTCCAAGATGACTTTGTATTTTTTATATTGTATCTATATTAGATTGTTATATTTGATTTTCTGACAATTTTGATATTTGCATGTTTACATCCTGTTCCCTTGGTTATATGTACCTCCCCGCCCCTTCCTTTTTTCTTTTCTGTACCCCTTCCCCTTGCAAAAAGAAAACTTGTTTTCAATAAAAATCATTGATGAAAAAAAAAAAAAAATCCTTCTCTCGAAGATGTCCGTCTCCTCTGGTACAGTTTCTAGACTGAGTCTGGTAGGAGGGGAATAGAGGGAGGAGCCAGCCCACACTCTCAAACGCTTAAATTGCCAATGGCTCCTGGTGGACCCGTCTATGCCCCATGGTACTAATGTGGACCCCAGCATCCTCTACGGACTACGAGAAAAGGATTTACCGGTAGGTAACCAAAATCCTAATTTTTTTTGTCGTAGCCTCTTGCTAAAAATGTATTCAAAATTGTGTCTATTTCAATAGAGGCATTAGCTGGTTCACTAGTAATTCGAGCCACCTGCATCATCTGCGACAATGGCAATCCATTTTTCAAAGCCGTAGAATTATGACTGGAAGCCACCAACAGAGTATTCCTATCTGTTTGTTTGGTGTACACCTCTCTAACAAAACTGTTGTTGATAACCCTAACATGGACATCCAAAAAGTTCACATCCTAAATACTACATACGTATGTAAACTTAATTGGTGTAGGCAAACCATTAATATCAGCCATCATCTCCTCAAATAATTGTTGTCCCCCCGACCACAGCAGGAACACATCATCGATGTATCGTTTATACAACAAATTTTTTTTATTACGTCCAGGATCTGTAAAAAACATTTTAGACTCGAGCAAACATATAAATATTTGCATAAGAGGGGGCTACGGAAGACCCCATAGCACACCCTCTCTGTTGCAAATAATAACAGCTGTCAAACAAAAAGTAGTTACGATACAATGTTAACTCAAGTAACTGAAGGAACTGGGAATGATCAAATGTTTCAACTGGAACATTACATTCAATAAAGTTCCTCATAGCCTCAATGCCACCATCATGGGGAATGTTGGTATATAAGCTACAATTATCCAAACAGCATAACAAAGAACCTGGTGCAACTTCTTGAAAATCCTCTAAAAGCTGCAGAAAAGAAGTTGTATCTTTCAAAAAAGAGTCCTGGGAAACTAAACATGGTTGCAGCACACAATCAAGCAACTGCGATACTGGTGAATACAAAGAATCCCGGGCCGAAATTATGGGCCGTCCAGGTGGTTTTTGACTATTCTTATGAAGCTTAGAGATAGTATACAAAACTGGTGTCTTAGGATATTGTATACATAATGCGTTAAATATTTTCTTAGTGATCTTATGGTCATCAGCAGCCGATTTCAGGATGGACACAAGTTCCTTCTGATATCTAGGAGTAGAGTCACATGACAATTTTTTAGATACCTCCACATCCGACAGATGGGACAGTATCTCAGTCCTGTAGTCATCGATATTCTGAATGACGATGGCCCCGCCTTTGTCGGCGGGCTTGATTACAATATCCTCATAGGACTCCAACGACTTCAAAGCATCAGCTTCTGCCTTTGATAGATTTGGTCTTACTTTATACGGAGAGCTGGTGTATTTGCTCACGGATTCATCTAACAGCCTACTGAACATTTTAATAGACGGATTAACCGATACTGGGTCATACGTTGACCTAGATGTTTTCTGCAAAAACTCTGAAAAGACGTTTACTTCACCACCAGAAAATTTACCATCAAAACGTTCTTTCAATCTCAATTTACGTGAGAATTTATGGAGATCTCGTTTCCAGTTATATTCATTTAAAAAAATTCGTAGGAACGAAGCTAAGTCCTCGATTAAGCACTTGTAACTCTAAGTCAGAAAAATTACGATCAGAAAGGTTGAAAATTATTTTTTCTTCTTGTCCGCAAGTTTCTTTGCCCCTCTTGTTCTGCCCACCCTTGCGGGTGGGAGGTCGTCTTTTGTTCTGGAAGTATCCCTTTTTGCTGCTCCTAAAGGGGCTGCATCAGATCTATTACCCTCATCGGTTTCTGAGACCAAAAAATCACTGTCTGTGCTGGATCGCTCCCAAACATTATGCTGTTGTTGTCTATTCCTGTGCCAAGGTCTCCTTTTGGATAGGGCTGTTGTCCTGCCCTGTTTGCCAGAGCCAGACAGCCAACTGTAAACACGGTTTTCGTCATAATCAGAATCCACTGCAAAACGTTTACTCCTTTTAAATTTCAATAATTCTCTGCGATATTGTTCACACTGGGATTCCAATTTCTGCAACCAATTACCACTAGCATCTTCTTCCAGTATCTTTTTGTGTTTCTTCTCATACATTATGTGGCTATTTTCTGTCTTGTGCTATGTAATTCTTTATTGGCTTCTATCACTAAGATCATAAGATCAAACGCACATTTATTTAATATAGCCACCCATTTTCGGACGAACTCCGGGTTATTGCGTCCGATAGTCAGATTATTCCTGACCCTAAACCCCAGTGGGATTTTGTGGTCTCTGTAGTAATCTGAAAGAGAGATGCTGTGTAACATAAAATCTATTTTGCAACGTTTTATCCTCAATAATTGACGATAAACCTCTTCAGAGTTGTAAGAAATATCCTCTAATGAAAGTGCTTCTTTTGAAAGGATACGATCAATGTCCTCCTTACTAAAACTGAATGTCTCTCCTAATGGAGTCACTGGGACCCCCAAACAACTCATTTGATCCAATTGGGATGGGCCAGGTGCATCCTGCTCCATCGCTATACAAAAAAATTAATGTGCAATATAGAGATGAGCGCCTGAAATTTTTCGGGTTTTGTGTTTTGGTTTTGGGTTCGGTTCCGCGGCCGTGTTTTGGGTTCGAACGCGTTTTGGCAAAACCTCACCGAATTTTTTTTGTCGGATTCGGGTGTGTTTTGGATTCGGGTGTTTTTTTCAAAAAACACTAAAAAACAGCTTAAATCATAGAATTTGGGGGTCATTTTGATCCCAAAGTATTATTAACCTCAAAAACCATAATTTACACTCATTTTCAGTCTATTCTGAATACCTCACAATATTATTTTTAGTCCTAAAATTTGCACCGAGGTCGCTGTGTGAGTAAGATAAGCGACCCTAGTGGCCGACACAAACACCGGGCCCATCTAGGAGTGGCACTGCAGTGTCACGCAGGATGTCCCTTCCAAAAAACCCTCCCCAAACAGCACATGACGCAAAGAAAAAAAGAGGCGCAATGAGGTAGCTGTGTGAGTAAGATTAGCGACCCTAGTGGCCGACACAAACGCCGGGCCCATCTAGGAGTGGCACTGCAGTGTCACGCAGGATGGCCCTTCCAAAAAACCCTCCCCAAACAGCACATGACGCAAAGAAAAAAAGAGGCGCAATGAGGTAGCTGTGTGAGTAAGATTAGCGACCCTAGTGGCCGACACAAACACCGGGCCCATCTAGGAGTGGCACTGCAGTGTCACGCAGGATGTCCCTTCCAAAAAACCCTCCCCAAACAGCACATGACGCAAAGAAAAAAAGAGGCGCAATGAGGTAGCTGTGTGAGTAAGATTAGCGACCCTAGTGGCCGACACAAACACCGGGCCCATCTAGGAGTGGCACTGCAGTGTCACGCAGGATGTCCCTTCCAAAAAACCCTCCCCAATCAGCACATGATGCAAAGAAAAAGAAAAGAAAAAAGAGGTGCAAGATGGAATTGTCCTTGGGCCCTCCCACCCACCCTTATGTTGTATAAACAAAACAGGACATGCACACTTTAACCAACCCATCATTTCAGTGACAGGGTCTGCCACACGACTGTGACTGATATGAGGGGTTGGTTTGGACCCCCCCCAAAAAAGAAGCAATTAATCTCTCCTTGCACAAACTGGCTCTACAGAGGCAAGATGTCCACCTCATCATCACCCTCCGATATATCACCGTGTACATCCCCCTCCTCACAGATTATCAATTCGTCCCCACTGGAATCCACCATCTCAGCTCCCTGTGTACTTTGTGGAGGCAATTGCTGCTGGTCAATGTCTCCGCGGAGGAATTGATTATAATTCATTTTAATGAACATCATCTTCTCCACATTTTCTGGATGTAACCTCGTACGCCGATTGCTGACAAGGTGAGCGGCGGCACTAAACACTCTTTCGGAGTACACACTTGTGGGAGGGCAACTTAGGTAGAATAAAGCCAGTTTGTGCAAGGGCCTCCAAATTGCCTCTTTTTCCTGCCAGTATAAGTACGGACTGTGTGACGTGCCTACTTGGATGCGGTCACTCATATAATCCTCCACCATTCTATCAATGTTGAGAGAATCATATGCAGTGACAGTAGACGACATGTCCGTAATCGTTGTCAGGTCCTTCAGTCCGGACCAGATGTCAGCATCAGCAGTCGCTCCAGACTGCCCTGCATCACCGCCAGCGGGTGGGCTCGGAATTCTGAGCCTTTTCCTCGCACCCCCAGTTGCGGGAGAATGTGAAGGAGGAGATGTTGACAGGTCGCGTTCCGCTTGACTTGACAATTTTGTCACCAGCAGGTCTTTCAACCCCAGCAGACTTGTGTCTGCCGGAAAGAGAGATCCAAGGTAGGCTTTAAATCTAGGATCGAGCACGGTGGCCAAAATGTAGTGCTCTGATTTCAACAGATTGACCACCCATGAATCCTTGTTAAGCGAATTAAGGGCTCCATCCACAAGTCCCACATGCCTAGCGGAATCGCTCCGTGTTAGCTCCTCCTTCAATGTCTCCAGCTTCTTCTGCAAAAGCCTGATGAGGGGAATGACCTGACTCAGGCTGGCAGTGTCTGAACTGACTTCACGTGTGGCAAGTTCAAAGGGCATCGGAACCTTGCACAACGTTGAAATCATTCTCCACTGCGCTTGAGACAGGTGCATTCCACCTACTATATCGTGCTCAATTGTATAGGCTTGAATGGCCTTTTGCTGCTCCTCCAACCTCTGAAGCATATAGAGGGTTGAATTCCACCTCGTTACCACTTCTTGCTTCAGATGATGGCAGGGCAGGTTCAGTAGTTTTTGGTGGTGCTCCAGTCTTCTGTACGTGGTGCCTGTACGCCGAAAGTGTCCCGCAATTCTTCTGGCCACCGACAGCATCTCTTGCACGCCCCTGTCGTTTTTTAAAAAATTCTGCACCACCAAATTCAAGGTATGTGCAAAACATGGGACGTGCTGGAATTTGCCCATATTTAATGCACACACAATATTGCTGGCGTTGTCCGATGCCACAAATCCACAGGAGAGTCCAATTGGGGTAAGCCATTCCGCGATGATCTTCCTCAGTTGCCGTAAGAGGTTTTCAGCTGTGTGCGTATTCTGGAAAGCGGTGATACAAAGCGTAGCCTGCCTAGGAAAGAGTTGGCGTTTGCGAGATGCTGCTACTGGTGCCGCCGCTGCTGTTCTTGCGGCGGGAGTCCATACATCTACCCAGTGGGCTGTCACAGTCATATAGTCCTCAGTCTGCCCTGCTCCACTTGTCCACATGTCCGTGGTTAAGTGGACATTGGGTACAACTGCATTTTTTAGGACACTGGTGAGTCTTTTTCTGACGTCCGTGTACATTCTCGGTATCGCCTGCCTAGAGAAGTGGAACCTAGATGGTATTTGGTAACGGGGGCACACTGCCTCAATAAATTGTCTAGTTCCCTGTGAACTAACGGCGGATACCGGACGCATGTCTAACACCAACATAGTTGTCAAGGCCTCAGTTATCCGCTTTGCAGCAGGATGACTGCTGTGATATTTCATCTTCCTCGCAAAGGACTGTTGAACGGTCAATTGCTTACTGGAAGTAGTACAAGTGGGCTTACGACTTCCCCTCTGGGATGACCATCGACTCCCAGCAGCAACAACAGCAGTGCCAGCAGCAGTAGGCGTTACACGCAAGGATGCATCAGAGAAATCCCAGGCAGGAGAGGACTCGTCAGAATTGCCAGTGACATTGCCTGCAGGACTATTGGCATTCCTGGGGAAGGAGGAAATTGACACTGAGGGAGTTGGTGGGGTGGTTTGCGTGAGCTTGGTTACAAGAGGAAGGGATTTACTGGTCAGTGGACTGCTTCCGCTGTCACCCAAAGTTTTTGAACTTGTCACTGACTTATTATGAATGCGCTGCAGGTGACGTATAAGGGAGGATGTTCCGAGGTGGTTAACGTCCTTACCCCTACTTATTACAGCTTGACAAAGGGAACACACGGCTTGACACCTGTTGTCCGCATTTCTGGTGAAATACTTCCACACCGAAGAGCTGATTTTTTTGGTATTTTCACCAGGCATGTCAACGGCCATATTCCTACCACGGACAACAGGTGTCTCCCCGGGTGCCTGACTTAAACAAACCACCTCACCATCAGAATCCTCCTGGTCAATTTCCTCCCCAGCGCCAGCAACACCCATATCCTCCTCATCCTGGTGTACTTCAACACTGACATCTTCAATCTGACTATCAGGAACTGGACTGCGGGTGCTCCTTCCATCACTTGCAGGGGGCGTGCAAATGGTGGAAGGCGCATGCTCTTCACGTCCAGTGTTGGGAAGGTCAGGCATCGCAACCGACACAATTGGAGTCGGACTCTCCTTGTGGATTTGGGATTTCGAAGAACGCACAGTTCTTTGCGGTGCTACTGCTTTTGCCAGCTTTAGTCTTTTCATTTTTCTAGCGAGAGGCTGAGTGCTTCCATCCTCATGTGAAGCTGAACCACTAGCCATGAACATAGGCCAGGGCCTCAGCCGTTCCTTGCCACTCCGTGTGGTAAATGGCATATTGGCAAGTTTACGCTTCTCCTCCGACAATTTTATTTTAGGTTTTGGAGTCCTTTTTTTACTGATATTTGGTGTTTTGGATTTGACATGCTCTGTACTATGACATTGGGCATCGGCCTTGGCAGACGACGTTGCTGGCATTTCATCGTCTCGGCCATGACTAGTGGCAGCAGCTTCAGCACGAGGTGGAAGTGGATCTTGATCTTTCCCTAATTTTGGAACCTCAACATTTTTGTTCTCCATATTTTAATAGGCACAACTAAAAGGCACCTCAGGTAAACAATGGAGATGGATGGATTGGATACTAGTATACAATTATGGACGGGCTGCCGAGTGCCGACACAGAGGTAGCCACAGCCGTGAACTACCGCACTGTACTGTGTCTGCTGCTAATATATAGACTGGTTGATAAAGAGATAGTATACTCGTAACTAGTATGTATGTATAAAGAAAGAAAAAAAAACCACGGTTAGGTGGTATATACAATTATGGACGGGCTGCCGAGTGCCGACACAGAGGTAGCCACAGCCGTGAACTACCGCACTGTACTGTGTCTGCTGCTAATATAGACTGGTTGATAAAGAGATAGTATACTCGTAACTAGTATGTATGTATAAAGAAAGAAAAAAAAACCACGGTTAGGTGGTATATACAATTATGGACGGGCTGCCGAGTGCCGACACAGAGGTAGCCACAGCCGTGAACTACCGCACTGTACTGTGTCTGCTGCTAATATAGACTGGTTGATAAAGAGATAGTATACTCGTAACTAGTATGACTATAAAGAAAGAAAAAAAAACCACGGTTAGGTGGTATATACAATTATGGACGGGCTGCCGAGTGCCGACACAGAGGTAGCCACAGCCGTGAACTACCGCACTGTACTGTGTCTGCTGCTAATATAGACTGGTTGATAAAGAGATAGTATACTCGTAACTAGTATGTATGTATAAAGAAAGAAAAAAAAACCACGGTTAGGTGGTATATACAATTATGGACGGGCTGCCGAGTGCCGACACAGAGGTAGCCACAGCCGTGAACTACCGCACTGTACTGTGTCTGCTGCTAATATAGACTGGTTGATAAAGAGATAGTATACTCGTAACTAGTATGACTATAAAGAAAGAAAAAAAAACCACGGTTAGGTGGTATATACAATTATGGACGGGCTGCCGAGTGCCGACACAGAGGTAGCCACAGCCGTGAACTACCGCACTGTACTGTGTCTGCTGCTAATATATAGACTGGTTGATAAAGAGATAGTATACTCGTAACTAGTATGTATGTATAAAGAAAGAAAAAAAAAATAAGAATTTACTTACCGATAATTCTATTTCTCGGAGTCCGTAGTGGATGCTGGGGTTCCTGAAAGGACCATGGGGAATAGCGGCTCCGCAGGAGACAGGGCACAAAAAGTAAAGCTTTAGGATCAGGTGGTGTGCACTGGCTCCTCCCCCTATGACCCTCCTCCAAGCCAGTTAGGTACTGTGCCCGGACGAGCGTACACAATAAGGGAGGAATTATGAATCCCGGGTAAGACTCATACCAGCCACACCAATCACACCGTACAACTTGTGATCTAAACCCAGTTAACAGTATGATAACAGCGGAGCCTCTGAAAAGATGGCTCACAACAATAATAACCCGATTTTTGTAACTATGTACAAGTATTGCAGATAATCCGCACTTGGGATGGGCGCCCAGCATCCACTACGGACTCCGAGAAATAGAATTATCGGTAAGTAAATTCTTATTTTCTCTATCGTCCTAGTGGATGCTGGGGTTCCTGAAAGGACCATGGGGATTATACCAAAGCTCCCAAACGGGCGGGAGAGTGCGGATGACTCTGCAGCACCGAATGAGAGAACTCCAGGTCCTCTTTTGCCAGGATATCAAATTTGTAGAATTTTACAAACGTGTTCTCCCCTGACCACGTAGCTGCTCGGCAGAGTTGTAATGCCGAGACCTCTCGGGCAGCCGCCCAAGATGAGCCCACCTTCCTTGTGGAATGGGCCTTAACCGATTTAGACTGTGGCAGGCCTGCCTCAGAATGTGCAAGTTGAATTGTGTTACAAATCCAACGAGCAATCGCCTGCTTAGAAGCAGGCGCACCCAACTTGTTGGGTGCATACAGTATAAACAGCGAGTCAGATTTTCTGACTCCAGCTGTCCTGGAACATATTTTCAGGGCCCTGACAACTCCTAGCAACTTGGAGTCCTCCAAGTCCCTAGTAGGTGCAAGGCACCACAATAAGCTGGTTCAGGTGAAACACTGACACCACCTTAGGGAGAGAACTGGGGACGAGTCCGCAGCTCTGCCCTGTCCGAATGGACAAACAGATATGGGCTTTTTTGAGAAAAAACCACCAATTTGACACTCGCCTGGTCCAGGCCAGGGCCAAGAGCATGGTCACTTTTTATGTGAGATGCTTCAAATCCACATATTTGACTGGTTTTAAACCAATGTGATTTGAGGAATCCCAGAACTACGTTGAGATCCCACAGTGCCACTGGAGGCACAAAAAAGGGGTTTGTATATGCAATACTCCCTTGACAAACTTCTGGACTTCAGGAACTGAAGCCAATTCTTTCTGGAAGAAAATTTACAGGGCCGAATTTGAACCTTAATGGACCCCAATTTGAGGCCCATAGACACTCCTGTTTGCAGGAAATGCAGGAAACGACCGAGTTGAAATTTCTTTGTGGGGCCTTCCTGGCCTCACACCACGCAACATATTTTCGCCACACGTGGTGATAATGTTGTGCGGTCACCTCCTTTCTGGCTTTGACCAGGGTAGGAATGACCTCTTCCGGAATGCCTTTTTTCCCTTAGGATCCGGCTTTCCATCGCCATGCCGACAAACGCAGCTGCGGTAAGTCTTGGAACAGACATGGTACTTGCTGAAGCAAGTCCCTTCTTAGCGGCAGAGGCCATAAGACCTCTGTAAGCATCTCTTGAAGTTCCGGGTACCAAGTCCTTCTTGGCCAATCCGGAGCCATGAGTATAGTTCTTACTCCTCTACGTCTTATAATTCTCAGCACCTTAGGTATGAGAAGCAGAGGAGGGAACACATACACCGACTGGTACACCCACGGTGTTACCAGAACGTCCACATCTATTGCCTGAGGGTCTCTTGACCTGGCGCAATACCTGTCCCGTTTTTTGTTCAGACGGGACGCCATCATGTCCACCTTTGGTATTTCCCAACGGTTTACAATCATGTGGAAAAAACTTCTCAATGAAGTTTCCACTCTCCCGGGTGGAGGTCGTGCTGAGGAAGTCTGCTTCCCAGTTTCCATTCCCGGGATGAAAAACTGCTGACAGTGTTATCACATGATTTTCCGCCCAGCGAAAAGTCCTTGCAGTTTCTGCCATTGCCCTCCTGCTTCTTGTGTCGCCCTGTCTGTTTACGTGGGCGACTGCCGTGATGTTTTTCCCACTGGATCAATACCGGCTGACCTTGAAGCAGAGGTCTTGCTAAGCTTAGAGCATTATAAATTTACCCTTAGCTCCAGTATATTTATGTGGAGAAAAGTCTCCATACTTGATCACACTCCCTGGAAATTTTTTCCTTGTGTGACTGCTCCCCAGCCTCTCAGGCTGGGCTCCGTGGTTACCAGCATCCAATCCTGAATGCCGAATCTGCTGCCCTCTAGAAGATGAGCACTCTATAACCACCACAGGAGAGACACCCTTGTCCTTGGATATTGGGTTATCCGCTGATGCATCTGAAGATGCGATCCGGACCATTTGTCCAGCAGATCCCACTGAAAAGTTCTTACGTGAAATCTGCCGAATGGAATTGCTTCGTAGGAAGCCACCATTTTTACCAGGACCCTTGTGCAATGATGCACTGTTTTTAGGAGGTTCCTGACTTGCTCGGATAACTCCCTGGCTTTCTCTTCCGGGAGAAACACCTTTTTCTGGACTGTGTCCAGAATCATCCCTAGGCACAGCAGACGTGTCGTCGGGATCAGCTGCGATTTTGGAATATTTAGAATCCACCCGTGCTGATTGTAGCAGTATCCGAGATAGTGCTACTCCGACCTCCAACTGTTCCCTGGACTATGCCCCTATCAGGAGATCGTCCAAGTAAGGGATAATTAAGACGCCTTTTCTTCGAAGAAGAATCATCAATTCGGCCATTACCTTGGTAAAGACCCCAGGGTGCCGTGGACAATCCAAACGGCAGCGTCTGAAACTGATAGTGACAGTTCTGCACCACGAACCTGAGGTACCCTTAGTGAGAAGGGCAAATTTGGGACATAGAGGTAAGCATCCCTGATGTCCCGGGACACTATATAGTCCCCTTATTCCTGGTTCGTTATCACTGCTCTGAGTGACTTCATCTTAATTTGAACCTTTGTAAGTGTTCAAAAACAAATTTTTAGAATAAGTCTCACCTAGCCTTCTGGCTTCAGTACCACAATATAGTGTGGAATAATACCCCTTTTCTGTAGTAGGAGGGGTAATTTAATTATCACCTGCTGGGAATACAGCTTGTGAATTTTTTCCCATACTACCTCCTTGTCGGAGGGAGACTTGGTAAAGCAGACTTCAGGAGCCTGCGAAGGGGAAACGTCTCGACATTCCCATCTGTACCCCCGGGATACTACTTGTAGGATCCAGGGGTCCTGTACGGTCTCAGCGCCATGCTGAGAACTTGTCAGACGCGGTGGAACGCTTCTGTTCCTGGGAATGGGCTGCCTGCTGCAGTCTTCTTCCCTTTCCTCTATCCCTGGGCAGATATGATCTTATAGGGACGAGAGGACTGAGGCTGAAAAGACGGTGTCTTTTTCTGCAGAGATGTGACTTAGGGTAAAAAACGGTGGATTTTCCAGCAGTTGCCGTGACCACCAGGTCCGATGGACCGACCCCAAACAAGTCCTCTTCCTGTATACGGCCATACTGTGCCGTTTGGAATCTGCATCACCTGACCACTGTCGTGTCCATAACATCTTCTGGCAGTTATGGACATCGCGTTTATTCATGATGCCAGAGTGCAAATATCCCTCTGTGCATCTCGCATATATAGAAATGCTCTATAGTCAATAAAATACTGTCCCTGTCAAGGGTATCAATATTTTTAGTCAGGGAATCCGACCAAGCCACCCTAGCTCTGCACATCCAGGCTGAGGCGATCGCTGGCCGCAGTATAACACCAGTATGTGTGTATATACTTTTTATTATATTTTCCAGCCTTGTCAGCTGGTCCTTGAGGACGGCCCTATCTATAGACGGTACCGCCACTTGTTTTGATAAGCGTGTGAGCGCCTTATCCACCTTAAAGGGTGTTTCCCAACGCGCCCTAACTTCTGGCGGGAAAGGGTATACCGCCCATAATTTTCTATCGGGGGGAACCCACGCATCATCACACACTTTATTTAATTTATCTGATTCAGGAAAAACTATGGTAGTTTTTTCACATCCCACATAATACCCTCTTTTGTGGTACTTGTAGTATCAGAAATACGTAACACCTCCTTCATTGCCTTTAACGTGTGGCCCTAATAAGGAATACGTTTGTTTATTCACCGTCGACACTGGATTCAGTGTCCCTGTCTGTGTCTGTGTCGACCGACTAAAGTAAACGGGCGTTTTAAAACCCTTGACGGTGTTTTTGAGACGTCTGGACCGTACTAATTGTTTGTCGGCCGTCTCATGTCGTCAACCGACCTTGCAGCGTGTTGACATTATCACGTAATTTCCTAAATAAGCCATCCATTCCGGTGTCGACTCCCTAGAGAGTGACATCACCATTACAGGCAATTGCTCCGCCTCCTCACCAACATCGTCCTCCTACCTGTCGACACACACGTACCGACACACAGCACACACACAGGGAATGCTCTGATAGAGGACAGGACCCACTAGCCCTTTGGAGAGACAGAGGGAGAGTTTGCCAGCACACACCAAAAACGCTATAATTATATAGGGACAACCTTATATAAGTGTTTTCCCTTATAGCATCTTAATATATATATAAGCATATCGCCAAATTAGTGCCCCCCCTCTCTGTTTTAACCCTGTTTCTGTAGTGCAGTGCAGGGGAGAGCCTGGGAGCCTTCCCTCCAGCCTTTCTGTGAGGGAAAATGGCGCTGTGTGCTGAGGAGATAGGCCCCGCCCCTTTTTCGGCGGCCTCGTCTCCCGCTCTTAACGGATTCTGGCAGGGGTTAAATATCTCCATATAGCCTCCGGAGGCTATATGTGAGGTATTTTTAGCCAAAATAGGTATTCATTTGCCTCCCAGGGCGCCCCCCTCCCAGCGCCCTGCACCCTCAGTGACTGCCGTGTGAAGTGTGCTGAGAGGAAAATGGCGCACAGCTGCAGTGCTGTGCGCTACCTTTAGAAGACTGAGGAGTCTTCTGCCGCCGATTCTGGACCTCTTCTTACTTCAGCATCTGCAAGGGGGCCGGCGGCAAGGCTCCGGTGACCATCCAGGCTGTACCTGTGATCGTCCCTCTGGAGCTGATGTCCAGTAGCCAAGAAGCCAATCCATCCTGCACGCAGGTGAGTTCACTTCTTCTCCCCTAAGTCCCTCGTTGCAGTGATCCTGTTGCCAGCAGGACTCACTGTAAAATAAAAAACCTAAGCTAAACTTTCCTAAGCAGCTCTTTAGGAGAGCCACCTAGATTGCACCCTTCTCGGCCGGGCACAAAAATCTAACTGGCTTGGAGGAGGGTCATAGGGGGAGGAGCCAGTGCACACCACCTGATCCTAAAGCTTTACTTTTTGTGCCCTGTCTCCTGCGGAGCCGCTATTCCCCATGGTCCTTTCAGGAACCCCAGCATCCACTAGGACGATAGAGAAACCACGGTTAGGTGGTATATACAATTATGGACGGGCTGCCGAGTGCCGACACAGAGGTAGCCACAGCCGTGAACTACCGCACTGTACTGTGTCTGCTGCTAATATAGACTGGTTGATAAAGAGATAGTATACTCGTAACTAGTATGTATGTATAAAGAAAGAAAAAAAAAACACGGTTAGGTGGTATATACAATTATGGACGGGCTGCCGAGTGCCGACACAGAGGTAGCCACAGCCGTGAACTACCGCACTGTACTGTGTCTGCTGCTAATATAGACTGGTTGATAAAGAGATAGTATACTCGTAACTAGTATGACTATAAAGAAAGAAAAAAAAACCACGGTTAGGTGGTATATACAATTATGGACGGGCTGCCGAGTGCCGACACAGAGGTAGCCACAGCCGTGAACTACCGCACTGTACTGTGTCTGCTGCTAATATAGACTGGTTGATAAAGAGATAGTATACTACTAATATTATATATACTGGTGGTCAGGTCACTGGTCACTAGTCACACTGGCAGTGGCACTCCTGCAGCAAAAGTGTGCACTGTTTAATTTTAATATAATATTATGTACTCCTGGCTCCTGCTATAACCTATAACTGGCACTGCAGTGCTCCCCAGTCTCCCCCACAATTATAAGCTGTGTGAGCTGAGCACAGTCAGATATATATATACATTGATGCAGCACACTGGGCTGAGCAGTGCACACAGATATGGTATGTGACTGAGTCACTGTGTGTATCGTTTTTTTCAGGCAGAGAACGGATATATTAAATAAAACAAACAACTGCACTGTCTGGTGGTCACTGTGGTCGTCAGTCACTAAACTCTGCACTCTCTTCTACAGTATCACAGCCTCAGGTCAATCTCTCTCTCTCTCTCTCTCAACCCTAATCTAAATGGAGAGGACGCCAGCCACGTCCTCTCCCTATCAATCTCAATGCACGTGTGAAAATGGCGGCGACGCGCGGCTCCTTATATAGAATCCGAGTCTCGCGATAGAATCCGAGCCTCGCGAGAATCCGACAGCGTCATGATGACGTTCGGGCGCGCTCGGGTTAACCGAGCAAGGCGGGAAGATCCGAGTCGCTCGGACCCGTGAAAAAAAACATGAAGTTCGGGCGGGTTCGGATTCAGAGAAACCGAACCCGCTCATCTCTAGTGCAATACCCCCTTTGTGGTTTACGTGGTGGTCTGTCCTTGCGGATTATTTTACGTGGGACAGACCACCTGTAAATTCAAGGAACATATGAATACACATCGTTCAGCCATCTGGTTATCTCTTTCTGGAAAAGATATTGATCAACCGGTTCCCCGACATTTTAAAGGGACATCAGCATCCGTTGGACTCAATTAGGTATTGTATTATAGACCATGTACCTGAACCCCGTAGGGGAGGTGATAGGGCTAAAACCCTGTTAATTAAAGAGTCTCGTTGGATCCTACGATTAGGTACCATAAAACCAGGGGGCTTGAATGACAAGATCAATTGGAATTCTATGATCAGATGTTATCCTTGGGTTAGTGCATAATGAGATATCCAACAAGGGTCTAATGTTCTTTTTGTTATGATGTTAAAAAGTATTTATGGGCTATCTTTGGTGTGGATGCTGATCAGGTCCGCATTGCTGTAACTGTGTGCTTTTTAATATTTATATGTATGTTATGTTTTTTTGTATTTTTAGTGTATCCGGTTCCGTATCCCAATGACCTGGTCCCTGCTGTGTCTGAGATGCATCAGAAGAGACCCCGAGGTTTTGCACACAGGTGGAATGCAAACCGGAGCCGCTGGAACGCAAGCATGGCTGTTACCAGGGCAACGGTCATGACATCCTTTGTAACTGACAGTAGCGGCTCTTGCCACGGGCAAGCAGGCTTTTTGCTCGGGTGCCGCTGTCCCGAGGGCGCTACTGTAGTGTCTAGTTTCCCTTCGTGGAGAGGACCTTTCCTCGCTACTGGTGCCTTCATAGCGCACCACACGGCATTGTGGGAGCCGCTCTAGACGCTAGAGGTCATAATGTCTCTCCCATAGCGAGGAGCGGCACCGTCAGTGGTCGGGAAGCAGGAGCGGGGCTGGTGAGTATTTTTTTATTTTCTCTTATGTCCTAGAGGATGCTGGGGTCAACATTAGTACCATGGGGTATAGACGGGTCCACCAGGAGCCATTGGCACTTTAAAAATTTGAGAGTGTGGGCTGGCTCCTCCCTCTATGCCCCTCCTACCAGACTCAGTTTAGAAAATATGCTCGGAAGAGCCGGTCACAGCTAGGGGAGCTTTACAGAGCTTTTCTAGTAAAGTTTAGCTTAGAGTTTTTATTTTACAGGGAGGCTGCTGGCAACAGCCTCCCTGCAGCGAGGGACTAAGCGGGGGAGCAGTGTCCGCCCTGCGGGGTCTGGGCCACTGTCTCCGCTGACTGGACACTGAGCTCCAGAGGGGTCTGATTGTTCTCCACCACAGGGGACCGCTCGCCCCAGCAGCATGCTGCCAACCCCTTACAGAGCTGAAGAGGTGGTGAGTGAGACACCAACCCCCCTAGCAAGCGGGGGGCTGGTGTGCAGATGGCGGCAACAGGGAGGGAGCGCAGTATTAACTGCGCTCCTGGGAAGGCACAGCGGCACATGGTGCGGCGCTGTGGGGGACGCCCTGGGCCAGCGCTTACCCCCACACTGGTCCAGAAGCCTGTCGGAGTCCTCGGATCTCAGTCAGCACTAATTCTTCAGGCCAGTATAATCCATGAAGAACGGGAAGACAGCGCCATTAAAGGGGCGGAGCTTCTCCTCAGATTGGACCCAGCAGCGTTTCAGCGCCATTTTCCTGCCTGCACAGCGCTGAGAGGAAGAACAGGTCCCTCCACAGCAACTCCAGCTATCTGTACACGGTACCACGTGGTGGTAGAAGTGAGGGGAGGCTGTAATAAGACTGTGTGTCCTATTAAGGTGCACAGTCAGTGCTGACAAGGGGTCTCCCTTTGTTAAAAGTGCTGTGTGTGGGTTGGCTCCAATCTCTGTGTCTCTCTTGCCATTCTTGGGGGGGAACTCTGTCTGCCCTCGTGTGTGTGTGTGTGTGTGTGTGTGTGTGTGTGTGTGTGTGTGTGTGGAGTGTCTGGTGGTCTCCTTTAGCTATGTTCAGGGACACTGTGTCATATGCTGCAGAGGAATTATCCTCCCAGGACGATCCCATTCCATGTAATCAGGATAGCACTGGTTTAGCACAGATATCAGCAAGGGAGCCTGAGTGGTTTTCCTCTGTTAAATCTTGGATTTCTCAGATTTCTGACAGGGTTGCACAGAATGAATCTGCAACCCAGGTATTACAGAGCTCTATGGCAGTATGGGCGGTTTCTGGTACCTCAGGACGCCCCGCTATATACCCCCACAAACGTGCGCTTGTGCATGTCACACATGATGACACGGATACCGATTCTGATACCACAGACGGTGATGGGGATGTGTTGCGGGGGTCCGCATCTCTTGCAAAGGGGGTGCAATTGTTGATAGAGGCTATCATGGATGTGTTGAATGTTAATGATACCACACCTGAGCAGGTTGAGGAGGCCTTTTTAAACTGAAAATAAAAAAGCCTCGCTAACCTTCCCTGCGTCAAAGGAATTGAGTGCTATATTTGAAAAAGCATGGGTAAACCCTGAGAAAACATTCCAAGTCCCTAAAAGGGTCCAGGTTTCCTTTCCCTGAGGAAGATAGGAAAAAATGGGAAAAACACGCCGATTGTTGACGCGTCTGTGTCCAGACTCTCAAAGATGGTGGTTTTGCCTGTTCCAGGATCTACCGCCTTAAAGGAGCCTGTTGATAAAAAAAATTGGTAACACGCTTAAATCAATGTACACTGCTTCAGGGGCCATATTACGTCCCACTATTGCTACAGCATGGATTGCGAAGGCAATAGTAAAGTGGTCGGCTACCTTACTTGAGGATTTGGATACGATGGATAGGGATGATGTCGCATTATATTTAAGCAATATACATGATTCAGCAGGTTTTATGGTAGAATTCATGAAAGACCTGGGTTCCATGGCTGCGGGAATATATTCCATGTCTGTTTCAGCTCGTCGGGGACTGTGGCTGCACCAGTGGTCGTCCGACGCGGAATCCAGAAAAAGTGTGGAGTCCCTACCCTATACAGGTCAGGCTCTCTTTGGGGAAGCTCTAGACGCGTGGATATCCACAGCTACAGCGGGTAAGTCTCCATTTCTTCCCTCAGCAGCACCTGCTCCGAAGAAATCCTTCTCTTCATCTGCAACGCAGTCCTTTCGGCCTAACAAGCCTAGAAGGGCCAGAACGTTCTATACCTTCTTTAGGGGAGGTCGAGTTCAGTCCAAGAAACCTACAGCTGCAGGTTCCCAGGAACAAAAGCCTGCTTCAGGTACGCCAAAGTCCTCCGCATGACGGTGGACTGCGCGGCCTGGAGGTGTGGCCAGCGGGAGCGAGACTCAGACACTTCAGTCAGGTCTGGGTATCGTCCGGCCTGGATCCCTGGGTGATAGATTTTGTATCCAAGGGATACAGGCTTGAATTTCAAAGTTTCCATCCTCATCTTTTGTCAAAATGGGGTTGAGGTAGAAAAACTGCGCTGTATAGACTTTAGCTGGCCTAGGAGTGGTCACAGGGCTCCCCTGTTGAGCCCAAAAATAGAAATGGATATATGCAATACAGAAAGAGGACTACTCCTGATTGGCGCTTGTCAGATAACACCCACATAAAACATTATGATTGAGCCATGATTGGTAGGAAATAAAGCATGTGTCTAGTGTTATGTAAAAACAATCTCTGTTTTAATTTAAACAAACACTTAAAATCAAAACACATATAAAATGGAAGTAGATAACACAGAGAATCCTACCAAGATGGTGGCCGGAGCCGCAGGTGTTATATGCAAGGTATACCCGGGAAAGATACCCTGCATAAGGCTCCGGAAGGCGAGATTTCGTGACTTCATTACCTGCAACACCACCAACGTAGTCTATATGATTACATGTAAATGTGGGAAAACATATGTTGGCAGGACGTCGAGATCATTAAAAACCAGAATAGGGGAACATTTGCGGAACATCAAAAAAGGTCTTACAACTCACCACTTGTCAGAACATTTTAGAATTGAACATCAATGTTCCATAAACTCCATTTCTCTGACGTCCTAGTGGATGCTGGGAACTCCGTAAGGACCATGGGGAATAGCGGCTCCGCAGGAGACTGGGCACAAAAGTAAAAGCTTTAGGACTACCTGGTGTGCACTGGCTCCTCCCCCTATGACCCTCCTCCAAGCCTCAGTTAGATTTTTGTGCCCGGCCGAGAAGGGTGCACACTAGGGGCTCTCCTGAGCTTCTTAGTGAAAAGTTTAGTTTTAGGTTTTTTATTTTCAGTGAGACCTGCTGGCAACAGGCTCACTGCATCGAGGGACTAAGGGGAGAAGAAGCGAACTCACCTGCGTGCAGAGTGGATTGGGCTTCTTAGGCTACTGGACACCATTAGCTCCAGAGGGACCGAACACAGGCCCAGCCTCGGAGCTCGGTCCCAGAGCCGCGCCGCCGGCCCCTTTACAGAGCCAGAAGCAAGAAAAGGTCCGGAAAAATCGGTAGCGCACAGCACTGCAGCTGTGCGCCATTGTTACTCAGGCACACTTCACACTCCGGTCACTGAGGGTGCAGGGCGCTAGGGGGGGGGCGCCCTGAGCAGCAATGTAAAACACCTTGGCTGGCATAAATACACCACATATAACCCTCAGGGCTATATGGGTGTATTTTAACCCCTGCCAGAACTTACAAAAAAGCGGGAGAAAAGGCAGCCGAGAAGGGGGCGGAGCCTATCTCCTCAGCACACGGGCGCCATTTTCCATCACAGCTCCGCTGGAAGGACGTCTCCCTGACTCTCCCCTGCAGTCCTGCACTACAGAAAAGGGTAAAAAAGAGAGGGGGGGGCACTAATTTGGCGCAGTTTTATATTAACAGCAGCTATAAAGGGAAAAGCACACTTTTATAGTGGTATTCCTGTATATATATAGCGCTCTGGTGTGTGCTGGCATACTCTCCCTCTGTCCCCCCAAAGGGCTAGTGGGGTCCTGTCCTCTATCAGAGCATTCCCTGTGTGTGTGCGGTGTGTCGGTACGATTGTGTCGACATGTTTGAAGAGGAAAATGAGATGGAGGCGGAACAATTGCCTATTATACAGTTGTCACCCCCTAGGGAGTCGACACCTGAGTGGATGAGCTTGTGGAAGGAATTGCGTGACAGTGTCAGCTCCTTGCGACAGACAGTTGACGACATGAGACAGCCGGCTAATCAGCTTGTGCCTGTCCAGGGGTCTCAAACGCCATCAGGGGCTTTAAAACGCCCGTTACCTCAAATGGCAGACACAGACACGGATACTGACTCCAGTGTCGATGATGAGGAGACAAACGTGACTTCCACTAGGGCCACACGTTACATGATTGAAGCAATGAAAAATGTATTGCATATATCTGATAATACAAGTACCACTAAGAAGGGTATTATGTTTGGTGAGAAAAAACTGCCTGTAGTTTTTCCTGTATCCGAGGAATTAAATGAAGTGTGTGATGAGGCGTGGGTTTCCCCCGATAAAAAACTGATAATTCCTAAAAGGTTATTGGCATCGTACCCTTTCCCGCCAGAGGATAGGGCACGTTGGGAAACACCCCCTAGGGTGGATAAAGCGCTCACACGCTTGTCTAAACAGGTAGCACTACCCTCTCCTGATACGGCCGCCCTAAAGGAACCTGCCGATAGGAAGCTGGAGAATATCCTAAAATGTATATACTCTCACACGGGTGTTATACTGCGACCAGCAATAGCCTCAGCCTGGATGTGCAGTGCGGGCCTGGCGTGGTCGGATTCCCTGACTGAAAATATTGATACCCTTGATAGGGACAGTATATTATTGACTATAGAGCATTTGAAGGATGCATTTATATATATGCGTGATGCACAGAGGGATATTTGCCGACTGGCATCAAGAGTTAGCGCGCTGTCCATTTCTGCAAGAAGAGGTTTATGGACGCGGCAGTGGTCAGGTGATGCGGATTCTAAAAGGCACATGGAAGTATTGCCTTATAAGGGGGAGGAGTTATTTGGGGTAGGTCTATCAGACCTGGTAGCCACGGCAACTGCTGGTAAATCCACATTTTTACCCCAGGTAGCTTCTCAACCTAAGAAGACGCCATATTATCAGGCGCAGTCCTTTCGGCCCCATAAGGGCAAGCGGGCAAAAGGCGCCTCATTTCTGCCCCGTGGCAGAGGGAGAGGAAAAAGGCTGCAACAAACAGCCAGTTCCCAGGAACAAAAGCCCTCTCCCGCCTCCGCAAAGTCCTCAGCATGACGCTGGGGCTTTACAAGCGGACTCAGGCACGGTGGGGGCCCGTCTCAAGAAGTTCAGTGCGCAGTGGGCTCACTCGCAAGTGGACCCCTGGATCCTTCAGGTGGTATCTCAGGGGTACAAATTGGAATTCGAGATGTCTCCCCCTCGCCGTTTTCTAAAGTCTGCTTTACCGACGTCTCCCTCAGACAGGGAGGCAGTATTGGAAGCCATTCACAAGCTGTATTCCCAGCAGGTGATAATCAAGGTACCCCTCCTACAACAGGGAAAGGGGTACTATTCCACACTATTTGTGGTACCGAAGCCGGACGGCTCGGTGAGACCAATTTTAAACCTGAAATCCTTGAACACTTACATACAAAGGTTCAAATTCAAGATGGAGTCACTCAGAGCAGTGATTGCAAACCTGGAAGAAGGGGACTATATGGTGTCTCTGGACATAAAAGATGCTTACCTACATGTCCCAATTTACCCTTCTCACCAAGGGTACCTCAGGTTTGTGGTACGGAACTGCCACTATCAGTTTCAGACGCTGACGTTTGGATTGTCCACGGCACCCCGGGTCTTTACCAAGGTAATGGCCGAAATGATGATACTCCTTCGAAGGAAGGGAGTTTTAGTTATCCCTTACTTGGACGATCTCCTGATAAGGGCAAGATCCAGGGAACAGTTGGAAGTCGGGGTAGCACTATCTCAGATAGTGCTGCGCCAGCACGGTTGGATTCTCAATCTTCCAAAATCGCAGCTGATCCCGACGACACGACTTCTATTCCTAGGGATGATCCTGGACACAGTCCAGAAAAAGGTGTTTCTCCCGGAGGAGAAAGCCAGGGAGTTATCCGAACTAGTCAGAAAGCTCCTAAAACCAGGCCAAGTCTCAGTGCATCAATGCACAAGGGTTCTGGGAAAAATGGTGGCTTCTTACGAAGCAATCCCATTCGGCAGATTCCACGCAAGAACCTTCCAGTGGGATCTGCTAGACAAATGGTCCGGGTCGCATCTTCAGATGCATCAGCGGATAATCTTGTCTCCAAGGACAAGAGTGTCTCTCCTGTGGTGGTTGCAGAGTGCTCATCTTCTAGAGGGCCGCAGATTCGGCATTCAGGACTGGGTCCTGGTGACCACGGATGCCAGCCTGAGAGGCTGGGGAGCAGTCACACATGGAAGAAATTTCCAGGGCTTGTGGTCAAGCCTGGAGACATCACTTCACATAAATATCCTGGAGCTAAGAGCCATCTACAATGCTCTGAGCCTAGCAAGACCTCTGCTTCAAGGTCAGCCGGTGCTGATCCAGTCGGACAACATCACGGCAGTCGCCCACGTAAACAGACAGGGCGGCACAAGAAGCAGGAGGGCAATGACAGAAGTTGCAAGGATTCTTCGCTGGGCAGAAAATCATGTGATAGCACTGTCAGCAGTGTTCATTTCGGGAGTGGACAACTGGGAAGCAGACTTCCTCAGCAGACACGACCTCCACCCGGGGGAGTGGGGACTTCACCCAGAAGTCTTCCACATGATTGTGAACCGTTGGGAAAAACCAAAGGTGGACATGATGGCGTCCCGCCTCAACAAAAAACTAGACAGGTATTGCGCCAGGTCAAGGGACCCTCAAGCAATAGCTGTGGACGCTCTGGTAACACCATGGGTGTACCAGTCAGTGTATGTGTTCCCTCCTCTGCCTCTCATACCCAAGGTACTGAGGATCATAAGAAGGAGAGGAGTAAGGACTATACTCGTGGCTCCGGATTGGCCAAGAAGGACTTGGTACCCGGAACTTCAAGAGATGCTCACAGAGGACCCGTGGCCTCTACCTCTAAGAAAGGACCTGCTCCAGCAGGGACCCTGTCTGTTCCAAGACTTACCGCGGCTGCGTTTGACGGCATGGCGGTTGAACGCCGGATCCTGAAGGAAAAAGGCATTCCGGATGAAGTCATCCCTACCCTGATCAAAGCCAGGAAGGATGTAACCATACAACATTATCACCGTATTTGGCGTAAATATGTTGCGTGGTGCGAGGCCAGGAAGGCCCCTACAGAGGAATTTCAACTGGGTCGTTTCTTGCATTTCCTGCAAACGGGACTGTCTATGGGCCTAAAATTAGGGTCCATTAAGGTTCAAATTTCGGCCCTGTCGATTTTCTTCCAAAAAGAACTGGCTTCAGTTCCTGAAGTACAGACGTTTGTCAAGGGGGTACTGCATATACAACCTCCTTTTGTGCCTCCAGTGGCACCTTGGGATCTCAATGTAGTTTTAGGGTTCCTAAAATCACATTGGTTTGAACCACTTTCCACTGTGGACTTAAAATATCTCACATGGAAGGTGGTAATGCTGTTAGCCCTGGCTTCAGCCAGGCGTGTCTCAGAATTGGCGGCTTTATCCTATAAAAGCCCTTACCTAATTTTTCATACGGACAGGGCAGAATTGAGGACTCGTCCTCAATTTCTCCCTAAGGTGGTTTCAGCATTTCACTTGAACCAGCCTATTGTGGTGCCTGCGGCTACTAGGGACTTGGAGGACTCCAAGTTGCTGGACGTTGTCAGGGCCCTAAAAATATATGTTTCCAGGACGGCTGGAGTCAGAAAATCTGACTCGCTGTTTATCCTGTATGCACCCAACAAGCTGGGTGCTCCTGCTTCTAAGCAGACGATTGCTCGTTGGATTTGTAGTACAATTCAGCTTGCACATTCTGTGGCAGGCCTGCCACAGCCAAAATCTGTAAAAGCCCATTCCACAAGGAAGGTGGGCTCATCTTGGGCGGCTGCCCGAGGGGTCTCGGCTTTACAACTTTGCCGAGCAGCTACTTGGTCAGGGGCAAACACGTTTGCTAATTTCTACAAATTTGATACCCTGGCTGAGGAGGACCTGGAGTTCTCTCATTCGGTGCTGCAGAGTCATCCGCACTCTCCCGCCCGTTTGGGAGCTTTGGTATAATCCCCATGGTCCTTACGGAGTTCCCAGCATCCACTAGGACGTCAGAGAAAATAAGAATTTACTTACCGATAATTCTATTTCTCGTAGTCCGTAGTGGATGCTGGGCGCCCATCCCAAGTGCGGATTGTCTGCAATACTTGTACATAGTTATTGTTACAAAAATCGGGTTATTATTGTTGTGAGCCATCTTTTCAGAGGCTCCTCTGTTATCATGCTGTTAACTGGGTTCAGATCACAGGTTGTACGGTGTGATTGGTGTGGCTGGTATGAGTCTTACCCGGGATTCAATATCCTTCCTTATTGTGTACGCTCGTCCGGGCACAGTATCCTAACTGAGGCTTGGAGGAGGGTCATAGGGGGAGGAGCCAGTGCACACCAGGTAGTCCTAAAGCTTTTACTTTTGTGCCCAGTCTCCTGCGGAGCTGCTATTCCCCATGGTCCTTACGGAGTTCCCAGCATCCACTACGGACTACGAGAAATAGAATTATCGGTAAGTAAATTCTTATTTTCCAACTTTATAGGTCTGCGCCACATTAAAGCCACGTGGAAGAACCGCAATTTGGAGACAAATCTCGCGAAAGCCGAAATGAAAACCATATTTAATTTACAAACCCTCTTTCCCACTGGTCTAAACAGGGATTTTGAAATCAAATGGTTCCTCTAAAGATTAAAATTCCTTAATTAATTTTTAGCCCCCCTTTTGATAACTTTATTGTTTGCTCATTATCTCTATTTCTATCTTTTCTATGTACCGGTACTGAGGCCAATACCAAGATGAACATCTACAATAAGTTGGATTTGGAACTTTCAATTCAGCAACTTCTATGGACACACTAATAAAAAAAAAAAAAAAAAAAAAAGAAAAATCATAAAAAAACGTCATTTCCGGTTCCGGCGGACACAAGATCACTTCCGGTCGGCTGGTGGAACGCACAGGAGTGTCACTTCCGGTTCCGGTAATCGGCGGACAGGAAGTGCTTTACAGGAGGCCATTTCACTAATTGCACACCTTATATAAAGACACTAAGTTAGCACTGGAGACATACTACCTTGAAAAAGGGACTTTGATGTCCCGAAACGCGTTGGTGTCTGCCTACCAGTGCTCTGGACTTCCAAGGACGTTTTTGGACTCAGTTTATACCACAGGGAAAATCTCGCCTTCCGGAGCCTTATGCAGGGTATCTTTCCCGGGTATACCTTGCATATAACACCTGCGGCTCCGGCCACCATCTTGGTAGGATTCTCTGTGTTATCTACTTCCATTTTATATGTGTTTTGATTTTAAGTGTTTGTTTAAATTAAAACAGAGATTGTTTTTACATAACACTAGACACATGCTTTATTTCCTACCAATCATGGCTCAATCATAATGTTTTATGTGGGTGTTATCTGACAAGCGCCAATCAGGAGTAGTCCTCTTTCTGTATTGCATATATCCATTTCCATCCTCATCGTTTTTTCAAATCAGGCTTACCAACTCTGTTGGCAGACAGCACTGTACTACAAGACGCTGTCCAAAAGCTGGTGGAGGCACAGGTCATTGTGCCAGTACCACCTCACATGCAGAACAAAGGCTACTATTCAAACCTTTTCGTGGTACCGAAACCGGATGGTTCGGTCAGGCCCATTCTGAACCTAAAATCATTGAACCCCTTTCTAAAGGAGTTCAAGTTCAAGATGGAGTCTCTCAGGGTGGTGATATCAGGTCTGAAAGAGGGGGAATTCCTGGTATCCCTGGATATCAAGGATGCGTACCTCCACATTCCGATCTGGCTGCTGCATCAGGCTCATCTCCGTTTTGCATTGCTGGACTGTCATTTCCAGTTCCAGGCCCTGCCATTCGGCCTATCCACAGCACCAAGGGTGTTTACCAAGGTGATGGCAGAATTGATGGTTCTCCTCCGCAAACAAGGTGTGAACATCATTCCATATCTGGACGATCTGCTGATAAAGGCATCATCCAAGGAGAAGCTGCTGCAGTCCATTGTTCTCACAACACGCCTCCTCAGGAGTCATGGTTGGATTTTGAACCTTCCAAATTCACATTTGGAACCAACCCAGAGGTTGTCCTTTCTGGGAATGATCCTGGATACAGAAGCGCAGAAGATGTTTCTTCCGCAGGAAAAGGCGTTGGTAATACAAGCTATGGTCCGGGATGTCCTGAAGCCAGCCCGGGTGTCGGTTCATCAATGCATTCGCCTATTGGGAAAGATGGTGGCCTCTTACGAGGCTCTCCAGTACGGGAAGTTCCACGCTCGGACCTTCCAACTGGATCTACTGGACAGAGAGCTGTCACTCGAGGAGTAACCTTCCAAGGATGGTGGTCAAGCTTGAAAGCCGGCCTGCCCATCAACATCCTTGAACTAAGAGCTGAATACAACGGTCTTCTCCAAGCGGCCCCTCTTCTAAGAAATCGGGCCATTCCAGTGCAGTCGGACAACGTAACAACAGTGGCTTACATAAACCGACAAGGCGGAACGAAGAGCAGAGCGGCAATGTCAGAGGTGACAAGAATACTCGGGACAGAAAAACACGCATTGGCGCTGTCAGTCATCTTCATTCTGGGAGTAGAAAATAACAGACCTTTGGGGATTACCCCAAATAGACATGATGGCCTCTCGTCTCAACAAGAAGCTTCAGCGTTATTGTTCCAGGTTGAGGGATCCACAGGCAGTGGCAGTGGACTCCCTGGTGTCTCCGTGGGTGTTCCAGTCAGTGTACGTGTTTCCACCACTCCCACTCATCCCAAGAATCCTAAAGCTCATAAGGAGAACAAGGGTTCAAGTGATCCTCATTGCCCCAGACTGGCCAAGAAGGGCTTGGTACGCAGACCTTCTGAATCTACTGCAAGAAGATCCGAGGCCTCTTCCTCTTTGGGAGGACCTGCTGCAACAGGGGCCGTTCGCCTATCAAGACTTACCGCGGCTACGTTTGACGGCATGGAAGTTGAGCGCCTGATACTTGCTCGGAAGGGCATTCCGAAGAAGGTCATTCCTACCCTGATACAGGCTAGGAAAGGGGTAACGTCTAAACATTACCATCGTATTTGGAAGAAATATGTCTCTTGGTGTGAATCCAAGAAGTTTCCTGGAGTTTCAACTCGGACGTTTTCTCCTCTTCCTGTAAGTAGGTGGGGATATGGGCCTGAGGTTAGGATCTGTGTAGGTCCAGATTTCAGCCCTATCCATTTTTTTCAGAAACAATTGGCTGCCCTCCCTGAGGTTGAGACCTTTTTGAAGGGAAATCTGGACATCCAACCTCCCTTTGTACCACCTACGGCGCCTTGGGACCTTAACGTGGTGTTGCAGTTCCTCCAGTCGGATTGGTTTGAGCCTCTCCAGGAGGTTGAGGTCAAATTTCTTACATGGAAGGCTGTCACATTGTTGGCCTTAGCTTCTGCTAGATACGTGTCCGAATTGGGGGCTTTATCCTGTAAAAGCCCTTTCTTGATCTTCCACGAAGATAGAGCTGAGCTCCGGACACATCAGCAGTTTCTTCCGAAGGTTGTGTCGGCATTTCATATCAACCAACCTATTGTGGTGCTAGTGGCTACTGACTCCTTAATTACATCAAAGTCCTTGGATGTTGTAAGGGCTCTGAAGATATATGTGAAGAGAACTTCTCGTCACAGAAAGTCGGACTCTCTGTTTGTCCTATATGATCCCAAGAAAATTGGGTGTCCTGCTTCTAAGCAGACTATTTCTCGCTGGATTAGGTTCACTATCCACTGCCGTGTCCAAAATCTGTCAAGGCCCACTCTACTCGTAAGGTGGGGTCTTTCTGGGCGGCTGCCCGGGGTGTCTTGGCAGTGCAACTTTGCCGAGCTGCAACTTGGTCTGGGTCGAACACGTTTGCAAACTTTTACAAGTTCGATACTTTGGCCTATGATGATCTGAAGTTCAGTCAATCAGTTCTGCAGGAGCCTCCGCGCTCTCCCTCCCGTTCTGGGAGCTTTGGTACATCCCCATGGTACTAATGTGGACCCCAGCATCCTCTAGGACGTAAGAGAAAATAGGATTTTGGTTACCTACCGGTAAATCCTTTTCTCGTAGTCCGTAGAGGATGCTGGGCGCCCGCCCAGCGCTTTGTTTTCCTGCAAACATTCTTTGGTTCAGTACAACTTCGTTTTAGTTGAGTACTGCATTGTTACTTGGTAAGTAATGCTTCAGCAGTTGCTGAGTGTTCAAGCTTCGTTGGCTAAATGTGCCTTATATGTATGAGCTGGTATGAATCTCACCACTATCTGTGTATAATCCTTCTCTCGAAGATGTCCGTCTCCTCGGGCACAGTTTCTAGACTGAGTCTGGTAGGAGGGGCATAGAGGGAGGAGCCAACCCACACTCTCAAACTCTTAAAGTGCCAATGGCTCCTGGTGGACCCGTCTATACCCCATGGTACTAATGTGGACCCCAGCATTCTCTACGGACTACAAGAAAAGGATTTACTGGTAGGTAACCAAATCCTATTTTTTTGGTAAGCGCCGCTAAAGGGGGTACAGCTACTGCTGGGCACAGCTACAGAGGGCACAGTACTGGGGACACAGTACTGGGGTCAAAACTAATGGGGGCACAACTACTGAGGGCACAGTACTGGGGTCAAAACTAATGGGGGCACAACTACTGAGGGCACAACAACTGAGGGCACAGTACTGGGGGAAAAACAGCTGGAGGCACAACTACTGAGGGCACAGCTACAGGGGGCACAACTACTGAGGGCACAGCTACAGGAGGCAAAACTGTGACCACGCCCCTTCCCTATGAATCCACGCCCCTATATTTTGCTGCTCGCCATAGGCGCGCACTAACCCTTTTTCACCTGTCCTGGGTAGGGGGGGCGCCAATGGAAACTTTCACCCTGGCCACCGCAAGGTCTAGAACCGGCCCTGGTAACAGACAGAGGGACAGATGTATTAAACCTGGAGAAGTGATAAAGCAGTGATAATTGGAAGGTGATAACACACCAGCCAATCAGCTCCTAACTGTAAATTTACATATTGGAGCTGAATGGCTGGTGCGTTATCACCTTGCACTTATCACTGCTTTATCATTGTTTTCTCACTTCTCCATGCTTAATACATCTGCCCCCAAGTTCTCCGGCTCAGGCTTTTCTTCCAATGAGGAGTAGACACACCCCCAGATGATGTGGTTATGCCCTTTTTGACAGCACAAGTAGGGATAGCCATCAGTTGTGCCTCCATCAGTGGTTACCATCGATTGCGATGGTGACGCAAATAATCAATGGCATGTAACTATTCTGTGTGGTGCCATTGATAGTTTAACCCAGTGCCAGATTAAGGTCCACATGGGCCTGGACCTGAAATTTATGAAGGGCCTATTGTGTGCCTTGGCAGGAAGTGTGACAAGCGCCGCGGCGATGTGACAAGTGATGTGGAGGTGTGATCAGTGTGGTATGGGTGTAGTCTACTTTGGGTGTGTGGTCTGTGCCGTGGGTGTCACTATCTCCACGTAGGTCATAGCTAGTGCCTACCTTCAACCACTTAAGTGAAGCTATAACAAGAAAAAGTTTGTAACCACCATATAATATCGAACCATCGGTGAACACCATATGATACAGAGGGCATCTAAGAGACCGCCATATAATTCAGAGAGCATTGCAGTGGCCGTCATATGACACAGAGAGCATTGCAGTGACCACCATATGATAGAGAACGCATTGTTGTGAATGTCATATAATACAGAGAACATTGCAATGACTGCCACATTAAAAAGATAGAGTTGCAGTGTCCAAATTATATACAGAGAGCATCACAGTGACTTACATATAATACACAAAGAATCCAAGTGACCAATAAATGCCATATTATAGAGAGAGTGTGGGTGTTGCTATGGGTGTGATCAGGTCTCTGGATGAAAGGACACTGAAGGGTTGAGGGTCTCTGGATGAAAGAATAGACTGTAGGGATGATGGTACCTGGATCCATGGACAGCGTGAAAGGGTAATGGTTCCTGGATGTAGGAACAGGGGTGTAGGAGTGAGGGTACCTGGATACAGGGTGTGGGGTGAGGGTACCGGAATGCAGGGACAGGGTGTAGGGGTGAGGGTATCGAGATACAGGGACAGGTTGTAGGGGTAACGGTTACCGGACAAACTCGGATGTATGTTTAAAGAGGCATTCATTTACAAGGCAATCCATGCCATGTAAATGACTACCCCTTTAAAAAACGTCAGATTTCTGATGGCAACCTGCACGTCTGGCAAAGTCGGACGGCTTTACATCCTGCCCATAGTTAACACACAAAGTGAAGAATCCAATTGCAGATGAATTTTTCGCGCCCACAAGCTGATACTTTATGGCAGTTCAGACTTAAAATTTAGGGTGGGAGTGGGCCATGAGGGGTGCGATGCAGTGCCCTTACTGGCGTCTCCACCCCATTGCAGCAGCAACTCGCACCCCTAGCTCGCAATAGGACTGACCCCTAAACTAGAGATAGTGTACATACATAGTATACATATACATGGCATACATAAGCATAGTAAACATACCTAGACTAAGGGGGAATTTCAACTGCTGCTCCATTTGAGTGCGCTGAGACGCGGGAAGATACATTTCAGTTCGCAGTCCCCCGTGCTGGCGAGCTAAAATATTTGAAAAAATTACCCGTTTCAGTGTGCAAACAGCACTTTTCGCGTCACCCCCAGCATTTTGGTTGGGTTTAGCTATTTTACGCAGCTAAACCTGGCTTGTCTGGGCGCGATTAACGCAATAAAAAAAAACCTATTGAATTACGCCCTGCAATCTCCCGTCACAGATGGGAGATCGGCTGCTCCTGATTGGCTGCCAGTCTGCGGCAGATTTGAAAATAGTGCTGGTCATAGGAGCCGGCCACAGCTTTCTCACCTGCGCCACTGCCCACAGCCTTCTCCGCGCTGCAGACGCCCACAGCATCCTTCATGCCGCAGACACCCACAATCGCCTCCTCTGCACCGCTGCGGCCCAGGGCATTCTCATCCATAGCATCGCTAGCCACATCCTCCTCTGCACCACCGCAGATGCCCATAGCCTCTTCCACGTCGCAGGCGCCCACAACTGCCTCCTCTGCCCACAGCCTCCTCATCCTTCGCACCGCTGACCACAGCCTCCTCCGCACTGCCGCAGGCACCCGTAACCTCCTCTGCGCTGCAGACGCCCACAGCCACCTCCTCCGCTGCCCACAGCCTCCTCATCCTTTGCACTGCTGACCACATACTCCTCCTCACCACCACTGCTCAGGTAATCTCTTACCCTGCTGCCTTTCTCTCTCCCTAGTCCCTACTGGATGTCCTTGTTGTCTCTCTGTCACTCTCCCTGTACCTGCTGTCACTCTTCCTGTCCCTGCTGTCACTTTACCTGTCCCTCTCCCTGCTGTCATTCTCCCTATGTCCCTGCTGTCACTGTCCCTATGTCCCTTCTATCACTTTTCCTCTCCCTCTGTCACTCTCCTTGCTGTCACTGTCCCTATGTCCTTGCTGTCACTCTCCCTATGTCCCTTCTGTCACTTTCCCTGTCCCTCTGTCACTCTCCCTATGTCCTTTCTATCACTTTCCCTTCCCTATGTCCCTCTGTCACTCTCCCTATGTCCCTGCTGTCACTCTACCTGTCCCTGTTTCCCTGCTGTCACTCTCCCTGTCCCTGCTGTCACTTTCCCTGTTTCTATGTCCCTGCTGTCACTCTCCCTGTCTCTATGCCCCTGCTGTCACTCTCCCAGTCCCTGAATTTTGTCTCATTCAGTGTGAATTGTGGCTCATACTGTGTGGCATAATGTGAATTTCGTCTCATTCCGTGTGGCATAATGTGAATTTTGTCTCATTCAGTGTGAATTTCTTCCTATACTGTGTGGCTTAATGTGAATATCAGCTCATACCGTTTGGCATATGAGAATTTTGGCTCATACCGTGTCGCGTAATGTGAACTTTGGCTCATTCCATGTGGCATAATATGAAAGTTGCACCAGTACTAGATAGTATAAGGCAGTGTTTCCCAACCTCGGTCCTCAAGGCACACTAACAGTGCAGGTTTTAGTGATATCCAGGCTTCAGCACAGGTGACTTAATTAGTAGCTCAGTTATTTTGATTTAACCATCTGTGCTGAAGCCTGGATATCACTAAAACCTGCACTGTTGGTGTGCCTTGAGGACCGCGGTTGGGAATGCCTGGTATAAGGGGTCCTGCTATTGTGCATAATGTGTATAAGGGGTATATACACTTAAGGACACGCCCCCTTTTGAGTAGCTGCACCCCCTTTTCCAGAGCTTGCGCGCATCGTTACAGACTTCACTTTTCCATACCCCCACTTCAAATAAGCTCTACCCCAGCCCCTCTATCTGCTGCTCCCATCCTGTCCCCACCCATGCATTGTCCTACCCCACGCCCTCTTCCATATTTACCCCATTTCCTTCAGCCAGCCAGGTCCTCCTCCTAGGCTAGGTCTGTCCCGTCTCCCTATATGCATGCATGCCGGAGAGAGGACAGACCTTAGCTGATTTACATAATCACTAAGTGTCATTTTTATTTAATTTGTTAGATTACAGTGACATTAACAACAGTTGTTTTCTTTTATAGACTCTCACAATACACTATTATATACACCCCGTGCAGACCACACCCCAACAACATTGGTCAAACATCCCACATCACTAGTTACACAACCTGCGGTAGCACACAATAGGCATTTCATAAATTTCAGCTCCAGGCCCACGTGGACCTTTATCTGGCACTGCCGGCATGTGTACTGTATGCAGTGTACATACACATACCTACAGTATACATAGAATGCATGTATACATTTACATAGCATAAATACCAATACAAAAAATACATATATAGTACAGTATGCAAACATACACATAGTATACATACCTATAAAGAGAATATATATACTGTACATAGTTTGCATGCAGATATAGTGTACATATATGTAGTATACACACACACATTTTTATATATATATATATATATATATATATATATACCCATCCACAGTATGCCGGTACTCAATGTAAAAAGTCCCAGCTGCTCAGGTGCCCTTCCAAATGAATGAATATCCAGTAATAAAGATGGCACTCAGAGACTTATAGCGGTGAAAAAGACATCTGTATTAGATGTTGATACATCAAACGTTTTCGGAGCTACTGCCCCGTCCTCAGGACAACATCTACAGCAATGGACAAACACAAAACACTTACATAAATACCCTTACCTGTCCCTCGATTCCCGCTCCGTCAAGCGCTCAAACTACACGCCCGCCGGAAGTACCAACTGCTGTACTTCCTGGTGCGCGGCCTCCGTTACTATGGATACCGCTGTGAGTGCGTTCCACAGCCAGCTTCCTGCGCTCCATTTAGCCAGCAGAGGATCCCGATGTGGCTGCAGCACGAGAACTGTAGGGAAGAGGAACAATAACAAAACAAATTTAAAAATACATGACATCAGAAAAGATATTCAGAGGCTAAACACAGGGTCAAGTGCAGACAATGTTAAATATCAATGCCACAAGGAATTAGGCTATATGACCACAGTGACTGTAATGTATCAAAGCATACTATTCCAATTGATCTTTTCATTTAAACCCATAGGATTCGTAGTGCCCAAACGGATGATCCAACGGGATTCTTTTAGCAACAATTGTTTAGCCCGATCCCCACCCCGAAGGGAAACTGGCACATGATCAATGATATAATATTTTAAATCATCTAGTGAATGACCTGCCAACTTGAAATGTCGGGATACCGGCTGGTCAATATCTTTCCCGTTCAAGGTCATATTGATTGCCGACCTATGGGCATTCATCCTCTCCCTAAACTTACGGGTGGTCTGGCCAATATAATATAGGCCACAGGGACACACAATGATGTACACTACATGGGTGGTGGTACATGTAAGGACAAATCTAATATCATAGATCTTATCTATATGCGGATGCTTAAATTCTCTACAGGCTACCATATATTTGCAGGTAATGCAATTATGGCATCTGTAACAGCCTGGAGGTTTGGTGTACACATTGGTAGGTTTTTTACTCCCTAACCCCGTAATATCAGCGTGAACAAGTCTATCACGTAGGTTGTTACCACGTTTAAAAGCTGCCAAAGGTCTCATGTTTTTAAAGATTGGAAGCTCTTTATCGGAGCTCACAATAGGCCAGAGTGCATTAGTGGCTCTCCGAATAATTGGACTGGCCGTAGTATAATTACTAACCCAAGGGATAATGTTATCTTGATGACGTTTGACCGGATTGAGTAAACTAGCTCTATCCATAGTTAACACCTTCCTTTTTTGTTCCTCTAAGGTTAATGGACAATATCCCCTGTTAGTAAATTTTACAATAAGGCCATCCAGGGCCTCTGGCAATCGTTCAGGTTCACTAGTGATGCGTGCAAAACGCATCATCTGCGATAACGGGAGACCTTTCTTTAAGGCCACCGGGTGATGGCTTGAGGCCCTCAGAAAGGTATTCCTATCAGTACTTTTCGTATAAACATCTGTTATGATTTTACCATTGATGACTGTCACCCGCACGTCCAGGAAGTTGGCACTACTAGTACTATGGGTGTAAGTAAACTTGATGGGTGAGTCAAAACTGTTAATGGAAACCATAAGTTGCAGAAAACTTTCCTCCCCCCCGGTCCACAAAAGATACACATCGTCTATGTACCGGGTGAAAAACAAAATATGCCGACTAACATTAGTATCACTGAAGAACATATCCGCCTCCTGAAAAAACATATACACATTTGCATACGAGGGGGCCACGGGATACCCCATGGCACACCCTCGTAATTGGAGGAAGAACCCACCATCAAACAAAAAATAATTGCGCCTTAAAGTTAACTCTAATAAGGTCAAAAACAGCACATGATCAAAACTCGATATAGGAAGATGTCGTTCAAGAAAACGCCTCATAGCTGTCAGTCCTCCCTCATGGGGGATAGAGGTATAGAGACTGGACACATCTAGACAGCATAACAAAGTTCCACTCGGTACGTTGTCAATGTCACCCAGAAGGTTCAAAAAGGAAGTCGTGTCTTTCAAGAACGTTTTTTCTTTCAGCAGTAATGGCTGGAGGACACTGTCCAGTAATTGAGAGATAGGTTGTAGCCAGTGCCAGATTAAGGTCCATATGGGCCTGGAGCTGAAATTTAGGAAGGGCCTATTGTGTGCCTCGGCAGGAGGTGTAACAAGCGCTGCAGTGGTGTGACTAGTGATGTGGGGGTGTGATCAGTGTGGTGTGGGTATGGTCTAAATAGGAGGTGTGGCCTATGCCATGTGAGTGACAGTCACCACTTACTGACAGACACTACTTACTGACACACACACACACACAACACAAAGCTTACTGACACAATCACCACTTACTGACAGACACTATTTACTAACACACACACTCACAACACAAAACTTACCGACACAGACACTTACTGATAGATATTACTGACTGACACACACGCACAATACAGATAAACTTACTGACACAGACATTACTTACTGACACACACACAACACAATACTTATACCGCTCTCACATCACAATGCCGGGTCCCACCTGGGAATTGGAAATGGGTCCATTCCTGGGTGGGACCCGGCATTTGACCCTACACACCGCCAACCCGACCCGGCAATTTGCCGGTTCGGGTTGCCATCTGTGGGCGGAGATGGAGTCGGCATCAGGTGCAGAGGCAGTGCTGGGAGATGAGATCATCCCTATGCAGTGAACGGGTCCCGGTTTGCATCGACCTGGGTGACCCGTTCACACTGCACCGGACCTGGTATTTAACCCGAGAATAACCCTTCTTTATTCCCGGGTTGAATTACTGGGTCAGGCAATCCGAAATTCGCCCATGACCCCTTTCACAACACACATCGGAACGTGTCGACCCAGCAATATACCCAGTCTATACCAGGTTATTTTTGCGGTGTGAAAGGGGTATTACTGACATAGACACCCACCACTTACTGACAGACACTACTTACTGACACATACACACAGTACAAAACCTACTGACAAACACTACTTACTGACACACACAAAACTTACTGACACAGACACCATGCAAAATGTACTGACACAAACACTGCTTACTGACAGACACTTCTTACTGACACCTGTGGTGCACACAGCATTTTTTCCTCAGTGGTACTGTGCCTGCGTGCTGTGGGCGTGGTCACATGTCATTAAGGGATGTAACCATGTGACACTAGGTGAAGTGGTTATATATTATGTGAATCCATGGCACAGACACCGCCTGTCCCTGCGGACTACAGAGACAAGGACAGCAGGATGTGACACTTGTTATAGAATAAAAAATATTATATATAAGATGTGTACCCAGCACTCATCCTGTTATGATGTGAATATTTGCTCCAGTGCCCTACTTCGGTTTTTCAAGCTGTGGACAGAGTACAATGAGGCAGCACTCCCGAGTCTTGCTGGTGCAGTAAGATTTATTTAGTAAGATTCTGGATCAATAAATCTTACTGCACCAGCAAAACTTGGTAGTGCCGCCTTATTGTACTTGTGGGGAGGGGTCCCGACCATTAGTTACTCACCGGGGTGTAGTATGAGTTGCCAGCGGCTGGGTCCCCGGCGGCCAGCATACCGGCGCCGGGATCCAGACTGCCGGCTTCCCGACAGCAAAGTGAGCGCAAATGAGCCCCTTGCGGGCTCAGTGGCGCGCGTAAGCGCCACGCTATCCTCCCTCCAGGGGGTTCGTGGACCCCCAAAAGGGAGAAAAGGTGTCGGTATGCCGGTTGTCGGGATTCCGGCGCCGGTATACTGTGCGCTGGGATCCCAACAACTGGTATACTGAATACCACCCACACACCGGTGGCCCGGCACCACATCGTCACTTTTTCTCTGCCAGTCTGCCAGGTGTGGGAGGGTGATGACATCACCTTCATGTTTCCAGCAGTCCTTTTCCTGGAAAAGGAAGAAGGTTCTGGCGGCGCCTCCGAGCAAGATCTAGGAGCTTGGTGGTGGTGTTTTACAGTGTGGCGGGGGTATGGCGTACTGGCGGACACATTCTTAATGGTACGCCATACCGGAGCGTGCTGCCACACTTGCAGGACTGACTAACACACTATTACAACGCAAAACATATTGACACACACGACACAACACAAAACTTACACAGACACACACACACAGAATGCAAAACTTACTGACACAGACACAATGCAAAACTTACTGACACTACTTACTGACACACACACACGCAAAACCTACTGACACTACTTACTGACAGACACTACTTACTTAGCGACACACACACATCCCCCCCCCTTCAAAACTTACTGACATAGACACCACTTACGTAGCAGACCTCGGGGCCTGATGTGGGCTGCTACTCACATGGTTTGCATGCCCCCTCAGCTCTGACATCCAGGGACCCAGCTCTCCTAAAAGACAGCAGCCTCCTGTCAAGACCCTTCCCCTCTTTCAACGTTATTGTTGGGAAGCTGCAGCAGGAAAGGTATGCTGCAGCAAAAACATTTACGTTTGGATGGACAAGGGGGCGGGGCTTCTGATGGGTTCGGGGGCGGGGCCTCGGATATATCTCCGAGGCTCCGCCCCCATGCCCATCCGAAGCCCCGCCCCATCGCCCATCAAAAGTTAAAACATGATTGCTTTTGCTGCAGCATACCTTGCCTGCTGCAGCTTTCCAACAATAACATGCCTCATGAAAGAGGGGCTGGGTCTTGACTAGAGATGAGCGGGTTCGGTTTCTCTGAATCCGAACCCGCCCGAACTTCATGGTTTTTTTCACGGGTCCGAGCAGACTCGGATCCTCCCGCCTTGCTCGGTTAACCCGAGCGCGCCCGAACGTCATCATGACGCTGTCGGATTCTCGCGAGACTCGGATTCTATATAAGGAGCCGCGCGTCGCCGCCATTTTCACACGTGCATTGAGATTGATAGGGAGAGGACGTGGCTGGCGTCCTCTCCATTTAGATTAGAAGAGAGAGAGAGAGAGAGAGATTGACCTGATTTACTGGAGCTTAGGAGTACTGTAGAAGTGTAGAGAGTGCAGAGTTTACTAGTGACTGACCACAGTGACCACCAGACAGTGCAGTTTTATTTAATATATCCGTTCTCTGCCTGAAAAAAACGATACACTCAGTCACATACCATATCTGTGTGCACTGCTCAGCCCAGTGTGCTGCATCATCTATGTATATATATCTGACTGTGCTCAGCTCACACAGCTTATAATTGTGGGGGAGACTGGGGAGCACTGCAGTGCCAGTTATAGGTTATAGCAGGAGCCAGGAGTACATATTATATTAAAATTAAACAGTGCACACTTTTGCTGCAGGAGTGCCACTGCCAGTGTGACTGACCAGTGACCTGACCACACTGACCACCAGTATAGTTAGTAGTATACTATATTGTGATTGCCTGAAAAAGTTAAACACTCGTCGTGTGACTTGTGTGGTGTTTTTTTTTTTATTCTATAAAAAACTCATTCTGCTGACAGACAGTGTCCAGCAGGTCCGTCATTATATAATATATACCTGTCCGGCTGCAGTAGTGATATATATATATTTTTTATATCATTATTTATCATCCAGTCGCAGCAGACACAGTACGGTAGTTCACGGCTGTAGCTACCTCTGTGTCGGCACTCGGCAGTCCATCCATAATTGTATACCACCTACCCGTGGTTTTTTTTTCTTTCTTCTTTATACATACATACTACTACATCTCTTTATCAACCAGTCTATATTAGCAGCAGACACAGTACAGTACGGTAGTCCACGGCTGTAGCTACCTCTGTGTCGGCACTCGGCAGTCCGTCCATAATTGTATACCACCTACCCGTGGTTTTTCTTTCTTTCTTCTTTATACATACATACTACTACATCTCTTTATCAACCAGTCTATATTAGCAGCAGACACAGTACAGTACGGTAGTTCACGGCTGTAGCTACCTCTGTGTCGGCACTCGGCAGTCCGTCCATAATTGTATACCACATACCCGTGGTTTTTTTTCTTTCTTCTTTATACATACATACTACTACATCTCTTTATCAACCAGTCTATATTAGCAGCAGACACAGTACAGTACGGTAGTCCACGGCTGTAGCTACCTCTGTGTCGGCACTCGGCAGTCCGTCCATAATTGTATACCACCTACCCGTGGTTTTTTTTTCTTTCTTCTTTATACATACATACTATTACATCTCTTTATCAACCAGTCTATATTAGCAGCAGACACAGTACAGTACGGTAGTTCACGGCTGTAGCTACCTCTGTGTCGGCACTCGGCAGTCCGTCCATAATTGTATACCACCTACCCGAGGTTTTTTTTTCTTTCTTCTTTATACATACATACTACTACATCTCTTTATCAACCAGTCTATATTAGCAGCAGACACAGTACAGTACGGTAGTCCACGGCTGTAGCTACCTCTGTGTCGGCACTCGGCAGTCCGTCCATAATTGTATACCACCTACCCGTGGTTTTTTTTTCTTTCTTCTTTATACATACATACTACTACATCTCTTTATCAACCAGTCTATATTAGCAGCAGACACAGTACAGTACGGTAGTTCACGGCTGTAGCTACCTCTGTGTCGGCACTCGGCAGTCCGTCCATAATTGTATACCACCTACCCGTGGTTTTTTTTTCTTTCTTCTTTATACATACATACTACTACATCTCTTTATCAACCAGTCTATATTAGCAGCAGACACAGTACAGTACGGTAGTTCACGGCTGTAGCTACCTCTGTGTCGGCACTCGGCAGTCCGTCCATAATTGTATACCACCTACCCGTGGTTTTTTTTTCTTTCTTCTTTATACATACATACTACTACATCTCTTTATCAACCAGTCTATATTAGCAGCAGACACAGTACAGTACGGTAGTCCACGGCTGTAGCTACCTCTGTGTCGGCACTCGGCAGTCCGTCCATAATTGTATACCACCTACCCGTGGCTTTTTTTTCTTTCTTCTTTATACATACATACTACTACATCTCTTTATCAACCAGTCTATATTAGCAGCAGACACAGTACAGTACGGTAGTTCACGGCTGTAGCTACCTCTGTGTCGGCACTCGGCAGTCCGTCCATAATTGTATACCACCTACCCGAGGTTTTTTTTTCTTTCTTCTTTATACATACATACTACTACATCTCTTTATCAACCAGTCTATATTAGCAGCAGACACAGTACAGTACGGTAGTTCACGGCTGTAGCTACCTCTGTGTCGGCACTCGGCAGTCCGTCCATAATTGTATACCACCTACCCGTGGTTTTTTTTTCTTTCTTCTTTATACATACATACTACTACATCTCTTTATCAACCAGTCTATATTAGCAGCAGACACAGTACAGTACGGTAGTCCACGGCTGTAGCTACCTCTGTGTCGGCACTCGGCAGTCCGTCCATAATTGTATACTAGTATCCATCCATCTCCATTGTTTACCTGAGGTGCCTTTTAGTTGTGCCTATTAAAATATGGAGAACAAAAATGTTGAGGTTCCAAAATTAGGGAAAGATCAAGATCCACTTCCACCTCGTGCTGAAGCTGCTGCCACTAGTCATGGCCGAGACGATGAAATGCCAGCAACGTCGTCTGCCAAGGCCGATGCCCAATGTCATAGTACAGAGCATGTCAAATCCAAAACACCAAATATCAGTAAAAAAAGGACTCCAAAACCTAAAATAAAATTGTCGGAGGAGAAGCGTAAACTTGCCAATATGCCATTTACCACACGGAGTGGCAAGGAACGGCTGAGGCCCTGGCCTATGTTCATGGCTAGTGGTTCAGCTTCACATGAGGATGGAGGCACTCAGCCTCTCGCTAGAAAAATGAAAAGACTCAAGCTGGCAAAAGCAGTAGCACCGCAAAGAACTGTGCGTTCTTCGAAATCCCAAATCCACAAGGAGAGTCCAATTGTGTCGGTTGCGATGCCTGACCTTCCCAACACTGGACGTGAAGAGCATGCGCCTTCCACCATTTGCACGCCCCCTGCAAGTGCTGGAAGGAGCACCCGCAGTCCAGTTCCTGATAGTCAGATTGAAGATGTCAGTGTTGAAGTACACCAGGATGAGGAGGATATGGGTGTTGCTGGCGCTGGGGAGGAAATTGACCAGGAGGATTCTGATGGTGAGGTGGTTTGTTTAAGTCAGGCACCCGGGGAGACACCTGTTATCCGTGGGAGGAATATGGCCGTTGACATGCCTGGTGAAAATACCAAAAAAAATCAGCTCTTCGGTGTGGAGGTATTTCAACAGAAATGCGGACAACAGGTGTCAAGCCGTGTGTTCCCTTTGTCAAGCTGTAATAAGTAGGGGTAAGGACGTTAACCACCTCGGAACATCCTCCCTTATACGTCACCTGCAGCGCATTCATAATAAGTCAGTGACAAGTTCAAAAACTTTGGGTGACAGCGGAAGCAGTCCACTGACCAGTAAATCCCTTCCTCTTGTAACCAAGCTCACGCAAACCACCCCACCAACTCCCTCAGTGTCAATTTCCTCCTTCCCCAGGAATGCCAATAGTCCTGCAGGCCATGTCACTGGCAATTCTGATGATTCCTCTCCTGCCTGGGATTCCTCCGATGCATCCTTGCGTGTAACGCCTACTGCTGCTGGCGCTGCTGTTGTTGCTGCTGGGAGTCGATGGTCATCCCAGAGGGGAAGTCGTAAGACCACTTTTACTACTTCCACCAAGCAATTGACTGTCCAACAGTCCTTTGCGAGGAAGATGAAATATCACAGCAGTCATCCTACTGCAAAGCGGATAACTGAGGCCTTGGCATCCTGGGTGGTGAGAAACGTGGTTCCGGTATCCATCATTACTGCAGAGCCAACTAGAGACTTGTTGGAGGTACTGTGTCCCCGGTACCAAATACCATCTAGGTTCCATTTCTCTAGGCAGGCGATACCGAAAATGTACACAGACCTCAGAAAAAGGGTCACCAGTGTCCTAAAAAATGCAGCTGTACCCAATGTCCACTTAACCACGGACATGTGGACAAGTGGAGCAGGGCAGGGTCAGGACTATATGACTGTGACAGCCCACTGGGTAGATGTATGGACTCCCGCCGCAAGAACAGCAGCGGCGGCACCAGTAGCAGCATCTCGCAAACGCCAACTCTTTCCTAGGCAGGCTACGCTTTGTATCACCGCTTTCCAGAATACGCACACAGCTGAAAACCTCTTACGGCAACTGAGGAAGATCATCGCGGAATGGCTTACCCCAATTGGACTCTCCTGTGGATTTGTGGCATCGGACAACGCCAGCAATATTGTGTGTGCATTAAATATGGGCAAATTCCAGCACGTCCCATGTTTTGCACATACCTTGAATTTGGTGGTGCAGAATTATTTAAAAAACGACAGGGGCGTGCAAGAGATGCTGTCGGTGGCCAGAAGAATTGCGGGACACTTTCGGCGTACAGGCACCACGTACAGAAGACTGGAGCACCACCAAAAACTACTGAACCTGCCCTGCCATCATCTGAAGCAAGAAGTGGTAACGAGGTGGAATTCAACCCTCTATATGCTTCAGAGGTTGGAGGAGCAGCAAAAGGCCATTCAAGTCTATACAATTGAGCACGATATAGGAGGTGGAATGCACCTGTCTCAAGCGCAGTGGAGAATGATTTCAACGTTGTGCAAGGTTCTGCTGCCCTTTGAACTTGCCACACGTGAAGTCAGTTCAGACACTGCCAGCCTGAGTCAGGTCATTCCCCTCATCAGGCTTTTGCAGAAGAAGCTGGAGACATTGAAGGAGCTAACACGGAGCGATTCCGCTAGGCATGTGGGACTTGTGGATGGAGCCCTTAATTCGCTTAACAAGGATTCACGGGTGGTCAATCTGTTGAAATCAGAGCACTACATTTTGGCCACCATGCTCGATCCTAGATTTAAAGCCTACCTTGGATCTCTCTTTCCGGCAGACACAAGTCTGCTGGGGTTGAAAGACCTGCTGGTGAGAAAATTGTCAAGTCAAGCGGAACGCGACCTGTCAACATCTCCTCCTTCACATTCTCCCGCAACTGGGGGTGCGAGGAAAAGGCTCAGAATTCCGAGCCCACCCGCTGGCGGTGATGCAGGGCAGTCTGGAGCGACTGCTGATGCTGACATCTGGTCCGGACTGAAGGACCTGACAACGATTACGGACATGTCGTCTACTGTCACTGCATATGATTCTCTCACCATTGAAAGAATGGTGGAGGATTATATGAGTGACCGCATCCAAGTAGGCACGTCACACAGTCCATACTTATACTGGCAGGAAAAAGAGGCAATTTGGAGGCCCTTGCACAAACTGGCTTTATTCTACCTAAGTTGCCCTCCCACAAGTGTGTACTCCGAAAGAGTGTTTAGTGCCGCCGCTCACCTTGTCAGCAATCGGCGTACGAGGTTACATCCAGAAAATGTGGAGAAGATGATGTTCATTAAAATGAATTATAATCAATTCCTCCGCGGAGACATTGACCAGCAGCAATTGCCTCCACAAAGTACACAGGGAGCTGAGATGGTGGATTCCAGTGGGGACGAATTGATAATCTGTGAGGAGGGGGATGTACACGGTGATATATCGGAGGATGATGATGAGGTGGACATCTTGCCTCTGTAGAGCCAGTTTGTGCAAGGAGAGATTAATTGCTTCTTTTTTGGGGGGGGTCCAAACCAACCCGTCATATCAGTCACAGTCGTGTGGCAGACCCTGTCACTGAAATGATGGGTTGGTTAAAGTGTGCATGTCCTGTTTTGTTTATACAACATAAGGGTGGGTGGGAGGGCCCAAGGACAATTCCATCTTGCACCTCTTTTTTCTTTTCTTTTTCTTTGCGTCATGTGCTGTTTGGGGAGGGTTTTTTGGAAGGGACATCCTGCGTGACACTGCAGTGCCACTCCTAAATGGGCCCGGTGTTTGTGTCGGCCACTAGGGTCGCTTATCTTACTCACACAGTCAGCTACCTCATTGCGCCTCTTTTTTTCTTTGCGTCATGTGCTGTTTGGGGAGGGTTTCTTGGAAGGGCCATCCTGCGTGACACTGCAGTGCCACTCCTAGATGGGCCCGGTGTTTGTGTCGGCCACTAGGGTCGCTAATCTTACTCACACAGCTACCTCATTGCGCCTCTTTTTTTCTTTGCGTCATGTGCTGTTTGGGGAGGGGTTTTTGGAAGGGACATCCTGCGTGACACTGCAGTGCCACTCCTAAATGGGCCCGGTGTTTGTGTCGGCCACTACGGTCGCTAATCTTACTCACACAGCTACCTCATTGCGCCTCCTTTTTTCTTTGCGTCATGTGCTGTTTGGGGAGGGTTTTTTGGAAGGGACATCCTGCGTGACACTGCAGTGCCACTCCTAGATGGGCCCGGTGTTTGTGTCGGCCACTAGGGTCGCTTATCTTACTCACACAGTCAGCTACCTCATTGCGCCTCTTTTTTTCTTTGCGTCATGTGCTGTTTGGGGAGGGTTTTTTGGAAGGGCCATCCTGCGTGACACTGCAGTGCCACTCCTAGATGGGCCCGGTGTTTGTGTCGGCCACTACGGTCGCTAATCTTACTCACACAGCTACCTCATTGCGCCTCTTTTTTTCTTTGCGTCATGTGCTGTTTGGGGAGGGTTTTTTGGAAGGTACATCCCGCGTGACACTGCAGTGCCACTCCTAGATGGGCCCGGTGTTTGTGTCGGCCACTAGGGTCGCTAATCTTACTCACACAGCTACCTCATTGCTCCTCTATTTTTCTTTGCGTCATGTGCTGTTTGGGGAGGGTTTTTTGGAAGGGACATCCTGCGTGACACTGCAGTGCCACTCCTAAATGGGCCCGGTGTTTGTGTCGGCCACTAGGGTCGCTAATCTTACTCACACAGCTACCTCATTGCGCCTCTTTTTTTCTTTGCGTCATGTGCTGTTTGGGGAGGGTTTTTTGGAAGGGACATCCTGCGTGACACTGCAGTGCCACTCCTAGATGGGCCAGGTGTTTGTGTCGGCCACTAGGGTCGCTTAGCTTAGTCATCCAGCGACCTCGGTGCAAATTTTAGGACTAAAAATAATATTGTGAGGTGTGAGGTATTCAGAATAGACTGAAAATGAGTGGAAATTATGGTTTTTGAGGTTAATAATAATATGGGATCAAAATGACCCCCAAATTCTATGATTTAAGCTGTTTTTTAGGGTTTTTTGAAAAAAACACCCGAATCCAAAACACACCCGAATCCGACAAAAAAAATTCGGTGAGGTTTTGCCAAAACGCGGTCGAACGCAAAACACGGCCGCGGAACCGAACCCAAAACCAAAACACAAAACCCGAAAAATTTCAGGCGCTCATCACTAGTCTTGACAGGAGGCTGCTGTCTCGTAACTATTTACGTGGCTCCGCCCCCTTGCCCGTCCGAAGTTCCGCCCCCTTGTCCGTCCGAAGCCCCGCCCCTTGCAACACAAAGCGGTCAGGACACAAGCTGACCAGTTTGGTGTGGGGGTGAATGGGCAGCCGGAGGTGAGTGAGCTGATGTATGTGCTGACAGGAAATGTTTTTTTTCCTGCCAGCACTGGCTACTGCCTGCACTGCAGGGAGGGTAGATGCTAGAATCAAGTGGGCTAAGGGACCTTTTCCATAAGGGGGAGGAGTTACGATGCAAGGGGGAGGAGCTAGGCCAGCGGGATAGTTCCTCTACTATCCACGCCACCAACTATTACCTTTAGTAATTAGGTGGTGAGCGAAGCGAGCCACAGTGCCCGAAGCGTGGCGAGCGTACTTTTCGGGTACCCTGTTCGCCCGTAGCTCCTCCCCCTGGTGACGTAGCTCCTCCCCTCAATACGTCACAAGGTCCCTTCAGCCCCTCCGATATAGAACCAACCCTGCAGGGAGGTCTGTGGGCCTATTTTCAATGGGGGGCTTGGAGCTGCAGCTCCATCCGCCCCATTGTTAATCCGGCCATGGTTGTAGCAACGAATGCCTTGCAGAGATTATGGGCCTACCTGGAGGTTCGGTAGGATTTTTATGTATTTTCAGCAAAGTGTACAGCACCGGCACCTTAGGGTGCTGCACACAAAGAGCCTTGAAAACTTTTTGGGGAATTTTGTTCTCGTTGTATGCCTTCTCCAAGATTTCAAACAGTTCTTTTTGATAGGCGGCGGTAGGATCCATGCCCAATTTCATGTACACTTCCCGATCCTCCAGCTGTCTTGTAATTTCCAATCTATACTTGTCTAGATCTTGGATTACTATGGCCCTGCCTTTATCGGCGGGCCTGATGACAATGTCCTGGTATGATGCCAGATCTTTCAAAGCCATATGTTCCAGTTTGGAGAGATTGGGGCGTACCTGGCAAGGGGTAGATGTAAATTGAATCACCGACTCGTCCAACAGGCGATTAAAGGTTTTTAAAGAAGCATTGGTTGATATAGGATCGTAATTAGACCTTGATGCAGACTTCAAAAAGGGAGTAAAAATTTTGTCATCGTGTGTGGGAGTACTTAATTGAAAATGTTCCTTAAGTCGCAACTTTCTAGAAAATTTATGTAGATTGACTTTCCAGTCAAATTCGTTGTGCTTATTAGTAGGAACAAAGCTAAATCCCATATTGAGTACTCTTGATTCAATCGGAGTGAGGGACCGTTTAGACAGATTGAAGATCAAGTCTTCTTTTTGTTCACCAACGTGACTTTTATAAGCGTATTAGATCTGGTTAGTGATGTTGGACAAGATATTGATGTCGGAATAGGAGCCCGACTATAGGGTTAATTGTGTAGGTTGACTTGATAACTAATATGCTGAGTAATTTTTTAATTATGCTGAGTGACGTTTTATGTATATATGGTTTATATAGTGATGACTGTGTCATTATATATACTCTTTTTCTTTCTCTCTCTTTTTAAACATTATATATTTATTGTTTATGAAAAGTAATCGTTGTGGTACTGTATTTTGATTTTAAATGTGCTGCGGGAAGCGGCTAATTGTCAACAAACAACTGTGGTATAGCCAATATGGATGGTAGCCAGTAGATAAGAGGACTCTATATTCTAAAGGCAGGCGAGCCGTAGTTTCCACTAGATGGATGTAATGAGATGATTTATTCCAGCTGATTATTGACGTAGCCGCAACCCAGGGGGGTTAATAAAGATGTGTAGATGTGTATTGTTATATATGTTTATAAAAATTTTTTTTATTGATGAATAGAATTGTTTTAATGATGAATATATACATACATTACTGTTATGATGTCAATGCCGGCTAGCTATATTGAATATTAGCGGTAATATGACAGCTGCTGATCTAATATGTAAATGAGAATGGAGTGTATAAATAGTAAAGTTCAACCGAGGGTAGCCACACCCCCTGACGAAGTCCCCGTGACGAAACGCGTTGGACGTGGTAACTGGACACTTGACGTAACAACGTTACTGCTGACTTGATCGTGTGTGGTCCCGAGCCAGGGATCGGTTGATGAGCTGAGAATAGCGGCCGCTCCACTGACGCCGTCCGGAAGCGTTTCGGTGTGATACATCGAGCTGCTTGTCTCTAACTGAGATGTATGTGTGCATATACTCTTTGTAATTAAATGCTTACAACTGTTTTACTTCTTCTCCGCGCTCCTCATTTGTTCTTTTGCATATTTTATATATATATATATATATATATATATATATACACACACACCAAACAGAAAGCCCAGCACTCTCCTGAGCAGCTTCATTCACCCTAATGCTTTAATATACATCTAAATAAACAATGGGGTTTTGGTTTATGAATTGTACAATGCATGTAAGCTTGCGGCCCACTCCACGGGAACCCATTTCACCGCAAGTCCTACTCTATCACAAACTTTCACATAGATTTTATAGAAACCTGGCAACTGCTGTCTCATAGGGGAAAATGTGCTTATCTGGTTTAAAGCTTACCTGCCACACTTATGGCTTTTAAAAGGTAAGACAGTCACCAACACAAATAACACAACTACACAAGTGTGCTTACCTGGTTTACAGCTCACCTGCCAACAGACTACTGGCTTTCAAAGTGAGACAGTCACCAACACACCTAAATAGCAGCTGATCCAGGTTAGAGGTAAATGAGCTTAGGGCTGCATGAGAGAGAGATATGGTCACAAATGGGCCAATAAAAAATTAACCCTGTTATACAAACAAACACGAGGAACCACTGCACTCGCCATTCCCAGGGGTTGGGGTGCGGTGGGCTGTGACTCCACGGGACCCCATTTCACTGCAAGTGGGCCGCAAGCTTACATGCATTGTACAATTCATAAACCAAAACCCCATTGTTTATTTAGATGTATATTAAAGCATTAGGGTGAATGAAGCTGCTTAGGAGAGTGCTGGGCTTTCTGTTTGGTATATTTGAGTTCGGTGGTCACAGCCCACCGCACCCCAACCCCTGGGAATGGCGAGTGCAGTGGCCCATTTGTGACCATATCTCTCTCATGCACCCCTAAGCTCATTTACCTCTAACCTGGATCAGCTGCTATTTAGGTGTGTTGGTGACTGTCTCACTTTGAAAGCCAGTAGTCTGTTGGCAGGTGAGCTGTAAACCAGGTAAGCACACTTGTGTAGTTGTGTTATTTGTGTTGGTGACTGTCTTACCTTTTAAAAGCCATAAGTGTGGCAGGTAAGCTTTAAACCAGATAAGCACATTTTCCTCTATGAGACAGCAGTTGCCAGGTTTCTATAAAATCTATGTGAAAGTTTGTGATAGAGTAGGACTTGCGGTGAAATGGGGTCCCGTGGAGTGGGCCGCAAGCTTACATGCATTGTACAATTCATAAACCAAAACCCCATTGTTTATTTAGATGTATATTAAAGCATTAGGGTGAATGAAGCTGCTCAGGAGAGTGCTGGACTTTCTGTTTGGTATATTTGAGTTCGGTGGTCACAGCCCACCGCACCCCAACCGCTGGGAATGGCGAGTGCAATGGTTCCTCGTGTTTGTTTATATATATATATATATATCATCAAAATGTATAAGTGTGCGGTGCGCTCATGTGGATCAAATATAATCTGTAGTAAAAATATTAAAATATTTTCTTATAATTAAAATATTTTCACATGCATTCCTCACAAACGTGGGTGGCAGCTGATAACAAATGATGGCGATTAAAATGTGTAAAAAATAGAAGTAATCAGAGCCTAATAATGCCTAGAAAATGATGGTGGGGACATGGGCCCTCATTCCGAGTTGTTCGCTCGCAAGGCGAATGTAGCAGAGTTACACACGCTAAGCCGCCGCCTACTGGGAGTGAATCTTAGCTTCTTAAAATTGCGACCGACGTACGCGCAATATTGCGATTACAAACGAGTTAGCAGTTTCAGAGTAGCTCCAGACTTACTCTGCCTGTGCGATCATTTCAGTGCTTGTCGTTCCTGGTTGACGTCACAAACACACCCAGCGTTCGCCCAGGCACTCCCACCGTTTCCCCGGCCACTCCTGCGTTTTTTCCGGAAACGGTAGCGTTTTCAGCCACACGCCCCTGAAACGCCGTGTATCCGCCCAGTAACACCCATTTCCTGTCAATCACATTACGATCGCCGGAGCGAAGAAAAAGCCGTGAGTAAAAATACTTTCTTCATAGTAAAGTTACTTGGCGCAGTCGCAGTGCGAACATTGCGCATGCGTACTAAGCGGATTTTCACTGCGATGCGATGAAAAATACCGAGCGAACAACTCGGAATGAGGGCCATAGAATGAAATTTAGTGAAAAAAAATGGGACAAGCACTTATCTCAGATAGGACTCTTCGGTCCTCAGACAAATATCATCACAGTGATATGCAAAAGAGAAAAAGAAACAACCAATAGTGTGTACCGTTTAAACCTATATGTACTTATAGCATTTTTCTACTTAGTGAGTGTTAATTGGAAATGCTCCCAGAATATCACACTCCACAGTAGCGTAGTAGAAAGATAATTTTTCACATTTAACTAAGTACATAAAATATATCCACGGTTTAAAACGAGCAGGTATCGCACGTACAAGAAACAAATGATATAGAAGCTTATCTGTCCATAAAAATAGGGTCCAGGATATCTCCCTTCACATTTACTTTAGTACATAAATTAAACCACGGTTTAAAACGAGCAGGTATCACACATACAAGAGACAATTGATATAAAAGCTTATCTGTCCATCAAAAGAGGGTCCAGGGTAACTCCCGACGTGTTTCGTCCCAATGCAAAGGACTTCGTCCGGACATCTTGGTTACATGTGGGCCTATTTTCAATGGGGGGCCTGGAGCTGCAGCTCCATCCGCCCCAATGTTAATTTGGCCCCAGTTTAACCACTTCTATGTGAGAGCCGGGGGCAGGGCTGAGCTGTGAATGAATGCTTAGCCTGTGAAAGAGGCAGGACATCCTATTCCCGACTCTTACTGCACACAGTGTAAGACTCGTAGGCGGCGCAGGGCTGCTGGCTGACAGCCTGTACAGTAGCAGCTCTAAAAACGACAGGGAATAAACCCCATCAGGCATACATTTACAATCAATGGTATAACCATCTGGATATACGTCTTTGATGGTAAAAGTATTTGGTATCATTCATATGTAACACCCCGGGCTTGGCAGGTGACTATGTGGTTGGAAGATGTATCACAGGTGTTTGGTGGCTATGTGATCAACCCTTTCCCTAAGATGTTTTCCCTGTATCTTGTTCACTGTATGTGGTTCAGAGAGATAGGACAGATTGATACGCAAGCAGAGAGTTCAAGGACAGCAATCTCCGTAGCATATTTTCTTTATTGTGCCACAAGGAATTCAGGAAATAAGGATACAGTACATGCCAGAAATGGAACAATAAGAATATAACAATTGAAGAAAACAATCACAATAAAGAATAAAATCACTTTAGAAGATATTATGAAAATAAGGTTTTTCTACAGCTCATGTTACACTGGACAACTCAATAACTCAATAATTAAATCAATCTAGTCACATATACATGCATATTCTGAAAGATACTGTTATAAAGAAGGCAATGAAGAAGATTATTAAGAATATACCGGTAATTTGCACAAAGAACAATCACTATTTCTCTAAATATCCCTAAATGAATTGTCCCAATCTTCACGTACAATATATGCTGGAGCTCATGGATCCTACAGTGCTACAGTATTGCAATGGGGCTGTGGTGTAAACTGTACTTGTTGCACAAGGGGTTAAGCACGTTCTAGAAGAAATGCTTATCCTGGGTTCAAACACCTGATTCTCTGGGTCAGAGCAGAAAACATCACTGTACTCCATTTTTTTGCACAAGGATGTGGGTGGCAGATGTGTCTTGAAATTCCTAGCAATCAACTGTCTCTGTAGTATTTATCCCAAGTGTCTTTACTATGCAAAACGAATCAATGTCTCTACAGTACATTGATCATCCAAACTAATAAGTGTCTTTACATTAATTGTCCAAACAATAAGTGATCAAAGCTGTGTTCAAAAAGGAGTTCTCAGTAATAGGCCTGGCAGCATCCCCTCCCCATGCGGTCGTGGGTGGTGTATATGTGACAAATGACAATAGGCCTCAGCACTCACCCTCCTGCAGTCTGCAACAACAGTCTCTGTTACTCACTCTGAACCTTTCATGTTACCCTGCACCTACGCTTGTCCTTTTCAGCGAGTTCAAGCTCTTCAAAGATGGTCGCAGCATCCGTGCCTCTACACAGGACTTTCAGTGTCCGGTCCCGTGTGCGGTGCTTCACTCCCGCTCTTCCGGTTCTTCCAAAACTCGCGGAAGCATCCCCCTGCCTTGACTCTGCAGCGTTGCTCTCTCACAACAAGGCTGTTCTGCTCTGCTCCTCAAAGCATGCCTGCTCCCCACAATGGCTTCTCTCCAACTCTGTCCACGCCCTCTTCTTCCCACAAGGCTCCGCTTGCCCTCAGCTTTACTGTCCAATCAGATCCTGCCACCTCGTAAACAGGACATGTGACCCGACCCTGGTCCGTCCCTTAACCCCTGCTGTGCCAGACAAATGAAACGTCAGTTCGGTTGCAAACACTGGGGTAGATGTATTAACCTGGAGAAGGGATAAAGAAGTGATAAAGCAGTGATAAGTGGAAGGTGATAACGCACCAGCCAATCAGCTCCAATATGTATATTGAAAGTTAGGAGCTCATTGGCTGGTGGGTTATCACCTTCCACTTATCACTGCTTTATCACTTCTCCAGGCTTAATACATCTGCCCCTCTGTCATTTATATGTTAAAGGAGTATACACAATTTTTCTGGGGTACCACACACAGACCATCGATGGTTTTGGAACATTAATGGCCATCCCTAAGCACAAGGTAGCCTGGTATTTAAAACAGGGTGTGTTCATGCTCCCCACATGTTTAACCATGCCCCCCTCCCCCCCCCCCCCCTCCAATCTCTGATGTCCCTGCTAACAAAAACAATTATAGGGTTGCTTGGTGCTTTTGCAGGGACAGACTGACTCTGTTCCAAAGGGCCCTATGTCTCCTTGCTTAGCTTCTCAATCGCTGCCGCTTGTCTTCTGTCGCCCGCCTGAACTACCGCCTCTGAAGGGACTCTGAGCGTCACATTCCGCCCGCACTGCCGCGATCTCGGGTCTGAGTCCCGCCGGCACCAGTCTCCCGCCGCCGCCTCTGCAGGGGACTCGGGAGCGCTGCCGCCAGCTCCCGGGTCTCTGCTCCTCTCTGCCTTGACACTCAGCCTGCCTGGAATCTGCCCTGGATGCCGGATCACTCCCCCCGCAATTCGGGAAAGACGTGATGACGTCAGACATTTCTCCCTGTCTCGGCTTACTCTGTCTCCCACACTGTGCCGCGCCAAACACTGCGAGGAGCTGCTAGCTTTGAGAGGAGGAGAACACTGTACAGTTTTCCATCCCCTTTGACCATGGGAGTTAGCAGCACTGCAGTGCCATATATGTACACAGACATTTTATTTTTACCCCTTATCACCCCCCCTCTAAACTTGGACTGAAACGGCATTGGGAGTGTCACTATGCATCTTGGCGGACCCAAAAACTTTGGATTTTTACATGTCACCCCCTTCCCACACCTAGGGGTGTCTTCCACCCACTTCTCACATGCTGATAGGGGATGACCTTGGACTGAAACGGCATTGGGAGTGTCACTATACATTTCAGTGACCCCAGTGACCCCAAAAACTATGGCTTTTGATATGGCACCCCCTTCCCACTCCCACCCATAGGGATGCTTGGGGTGTCTTACCCCCACAGTATTTTTTTCCAGTTTGTAAGACATACAGGCATTCCAGAGTTATGCTGGAACATACATATACACATACATTCATTTTATATATATAGAATAACAGATTCAAAGTCTGTTCTTCTTTTGTCGTATGATCCATGGTAAATTTAACATACATTCATACATACATAAATAGGCAAATACAAACATGCTTACATAGAGAGAGATGGGTATATTTACTGAGGTGCGGGCTTATAGAAGTAGAAACGTTGCCCATAGCAACCGATCAGATTCTACTTACCACATAACTAGCACCTTCTAGAAGACAATAGCTGGAATCTGATTGGTTGCTATGGCCAACATCTCCACTTCTATAAACCCACACCTTAGTAAATACACCCCAGAGAGAGAGATTGCGGAATGTAGTAACCTATGGTGGTACATTCCGCCACACTTTGCATTAATACTAATTGCGTATCTACTAACATATGCGATTAGTATTGCAAAGAACAACTCTTCTGAACAGAGCTACCCTTTGCAAAGCCTCAACTTCTGGGTTTCGCCCCCGGGTGTACCTCTGAATATGCACAGAGGGATGCGGTGGCCACAGGGGATGCTAAAAGGGATCCGATTGGATCCCTCTCAGGAAGAAAGCAGAAAGAAGCCCATAGGCTTCTATATGGTATGTATGCAGAAAGAAGCCGCCCTCCGCACCGAAGCCCCAACTTCCAGGGCTTAGTACATACAGGAAAATGCGACCAAAGTCCCAAAACACGGTTTTGGCTGCATTTAACCTTTAGTAGATCCTGCCAAGAGAGATACAGGAAGCGAGAGAGAGAGAGAGAGAGAGAGGCAAACATAAAGATGTTTGATATAGTAAACTATTAACTCTGATAGACTTTTTGGTACCTCCCTGGGTATTGAACAACAGGCAGCATAAGGAAAGCAGCCTCTCAGACATTAAGGAAATTTATAATTACGATACAATTCTCATACAAAAAATGACTTTCTGTGGCCTAAGGAAAATACATTAGGCCATAGGCATTCCGAAAGCCTGTAGTGCAGTTTAGTGCTGGACGCTCACAGATGTCAGGGATTTCACTGTTTACTATTGATGCGTATTGGAAACCATGGAGACGTCTCTGGTTCCTAGCCAACTGATAAGGCTGCATTCTTGTAAATAGTGGCTCAGCTCCACAAAACAGCAACTTTCACTATGTGTAGATGACAAATGCACGGTCAGTCAGGTTTCTGATGATACACCTTGCTGTGGACGTCATAAGAGTATTACTATGCTAAGCATTTCTTATGGCATCTTCATTCCGCTATTTTATCTGTGTGGAATTTGTCTTCTTCTGAACATTTCAGAGCTTATTTCTTCTTTTTCCTTGTTTTCATCCCTCATTTCTGTATAACTAAGCTTCTACACGTGAGAATCCTTACTGGTAAATATTTACAAAGATGCGGAAACTCGTCCCTTGCTCTGTCACAAAAGAAAACAGATGGTAACTGACAAATAAAGTAAAAAACAAAACATATGATTAAGAGTCATCTGTGTTGCATATTGCTGTGTAGCTGAATACAAATAACAGTAAAACACAAGTTACGGATGTCTATACTGTACATAGGGGGTCATTCCGAGTTGATCGCTCACTAGCTACTTTTAGCAGCCGTGCAAACGCATTGCCGCCGCCCACTGAGGAGTGTATTTTCGCTTTGCAGAAGTGCGAACGCTTGTGTAGCAGAGCGCCTGCAAAATCTTTTTGTGCAAAACAAGACCAGCCCCGTAGTTACTCTTCGTGTGCGTTGATTCTAACGATGGTGGGACAGCTTTTGACGTCACACACCTGCCCAGCGTTCACTCAGCCATGCCTGCGTATTTCTAAGCACTCCCTAAACACAGTCGGTTGACACCCAGAAACGCCCACTTCATGTCAATCTTCCTGCGTTGTGCCGTGCGACTGAAAGCTTCGCTAGAACCTGTGCAAAACCACAAAGATCTCTGTACCCGTACGTCGCGCGTGCGCATTGCGGTGCATACGCATGCGCAGAAATGCCGATTTTCAGCCTGATCGCTGCGCTGCGAACAACGGCAGCTAGCGATCAACTCGGAATGACCCCCATAGTCTTCCTTCCCTAACACACGTTGCTGATGCGCACTGTCAGTTTTATGGGGTAACTGATAACAACGCTAAATGGCGTTTTAAGAGCAATCAGAAGTCAAATTGTGGAACCAACTATTTGCTGTGAAAAGACTTCAGAACTTTATGGAAGTAAGCTTTAGGCCATGCTAGCCTGAACCTATACTGTAACCCTCTGAGTCATACCTATTTATCGTACTGCATGATCCCAACTGCCCTGTGAGCTTGAGACACTGACACGCAAGTGAGTTTGAGTACCAAGGTGGAGATGGTGGAATGCAGAGAGAGGTCATAATAAGGAGTTAGGGTCAAGAATCAACACACCATCAGGGTAGGATGCTGCTGGACTGTTCTGTACCTGATTTGAGTGGTGTGAGTATGGGTACTTGTTCAGAAGCATCTGAGAGGTGTGGGACTATGCTCATTTCTATGAGCCAAGGGAAGTGAAATGGTAACAGTATGTGATTGAGCAAGTTTGTAGGGAAAGAGGAATCATGGTGGTAGACTAGTCCAACTATGTAAGAGTACCACTGCCATAAGAAGATTGCTCTCCTTTAGTTTCATTAAAAGTAATGGCCTGGCATCCATTTGTCTCTAACGTCCTAGAGGATGCTGGGGACTCCATAAGGACCATGGGAAATAGACGGGCTCCGCAGGAGATAGGGCACTTTAAGAAAGACTTTGGATTCTGGGTGTGCACTGGCTCCTCCCTCTATGCCCCTCCTCCAGACCTCAGTTTTAGACTGTGCCCAGAGGAGAATGGGTGCACTGCAGGGAGCTCTCCTGAGTTTCCTGCTTAGAAAGCATTTTTGTTTGGGTTTTTTTCTCTTTTTCAGGGAGCACTGCTGATAACAGGCTCCCTGCATCGAGCGACTGAGGAGAGAGGAGCAGACCTACTTAAATGATAGGCTCTGCTTCCTCGGCTACTGGACACCATTAGCTCCAGAGGGAGTGAACACAGGTTCGTCCTGGGCGTTCACCCCCAGAGCCGCGCCGCCGTTCTCACAGAGCCAGAAGAAACGAAGCCAGAAGACGTCTAAGGCGGCAGAAGCCTTCGGTGCTTCACAGAGGTAACGCACAGCACCGCAGCTGTGCGTCATTGCTCCCATACACTTCACACACTCCGGTTACTGTACGGGTGCAGGGAGCAGGGGGGGCGCCCTGGGCAGCAATAAAACACCTCTCATATGGCAAAAGTCTATATACATGTACAGGTGGGCACTGTACATGTATATAAAAGTGCCCCCGCCATTTTTTAGTAAGTTTGAGCGGGACAGAAGCCCGCCGCCGAGGGGGCGGGGCTTCTCCCTCAGCACTCACCAGCGCCATTTACTCTCCACAGCACCGCTGAGAGGAGGCTCCCGGGACTCTCCCCTGCTTGGCACACGGTGTAAGGGGGTTTTTAAAGTAGAGGGGGGGCACATTATTGGTGTTTACACATTAAGCAGCGCTACTGGGTAAACATTTTGTGTGTTTCTCCTGGGTCATATAGCGCTGGGGTGTGTGCTGGCATACTCTCTCTCTGTCTCTCCAAGGGGCCTCAGGGGGAACCTGTCTTCAGAAAAGAGATTCCCTGTGTGTGTGAAGTGTGTCGGTACGTGTGTGTCGACATGTTTGACGAGGAAGGCTCACCTAAGGAGGAGGGGGAGTGCATGATTGTCAGGTCGCCGTCGGCAATGCCGACACCGGACTGGGTGGATATGTGGAATGTCTTGAATGCAAATGTAAATTTACTGCATAAACGGTTAGACAAGGCTGAAGCTAGGGATCGGTCAGGTGGTCAGACCATGCCTGTCCCTGTGGCACAAGGACTGTCGGGGTCTCAAAAACGCACCATATCCCAGATCACTGACACAGATACCGACACAGATACTGACTCTAGTGTCGACTATGAGGATGCAAAATTGCAACCAAAGGTGGCAAAAGGCATTCGTTACATGATTATGGCCATTAAAGAGGTTTTGCATATCACTGAGGAACCCCCTGTCCCTGACACGAGGGTACACATGTATAAAGGGAAAAAGCCTGAGGTCACTTTTCCGTCCTCATTTGAGCTAAGCGACTTGTGCGAAAAGGCTTGGGAATCTCCAGATAGGAGACTACAAGTTCCCAAAAGGATTCTTATGGCGTATCCCTTTCCACAAAAGGACAGGATACGATGGGAATCTTCGCCTAAGGTAGACAAGGCGCTGACACGCTTATCCAAGAAGGTGGCACTGCCTTCTCAGGATACAGCTTCCCTCAAGGATCCTGCTGATCGTAAGCAGGAGGTTACCATGAAGCACATTTACACACATTCCGGTACTATCGTTAGACCGGCTATGGCATCGGCCTGGGTTTGTAGTGCTGTCGCAGCATGGACAGATTCCTTATCTACGGAACTTGACACCCTAGATAAGGATACCATTCTAATGACCCTAGAGCATATCAAAGATGCTGCTTTATATATGAGGGATGCAGGGGCGCTGGAATGTTTTTAGGTTGGGGGGGCGTAGAAAAATAGTATTTTGGCGCCCCTATGGTGCCGGCCTCCTCTTCCTTTTTAGCCACCCACCGCTGTGCGGATGAGCGCTTACCTCCAGATCCACGCGGGTAGCATCTCCTTTAAAAACAGTGTGCTACCGCAGGGTGCTGTGTCCTATCTTCAGTTGTGTCCTAGCCACCGCCGGCTGTCTCTCCTTCACAGATGCATTACTGGGAGGAGGCGTGGCCAGGCTGCGACATCCTGGGACCATAGCCACGCCTCCTCCCCGTAATGCAACTATGAAGGAGAGACAGCCGTCGCGCTCTGGAAAAGGGGGTGTGGCCACTCAACAGGGGGCGTGTCCTTCAGTGTAGTTTTATCCCTTATACTATCTAGTACTGGTGCTCCCTGCACATTATAGCACATGGTATGAGCAGAAATTCACATTATAGCACACCGAGTGAGCCGAAATTCACATTATAGCACACCGAATGAGCCGAAATACACATTATAGCACACCGAATGATCCGAAATTCACATTATAGCACACTGAATGAGCTGAAGTTCACATTATAGCACACGGTATGAGCAGAAATTCACATTATAGCACATGGTATGAGCCGAAATTCACATTCTAGCACGCTGAATGAGCCGAAATACACATTCTAGCACACTGAATGAGCTGAAATTCACATTCTAGCACGCTGAATGAGCTGAAATTCACATTCTAGCACACTGAATGAGCCGAAATTCTTATTGTAGCACACTGAATGAGCCGAAATTCACATTCTTGCTTGCTGAATGAGCCGAAATTCACATTCTAGCACGCTGAATGAGCCGAAATTCACATTCTAGCACACTGAATGAGCCGAAACTCACATTGTAGCACACTGAATGAGCCGAAATTCACTTTGTAGCACACTGAATGAGCCAAAATTCACATTATAGCACACTGAATGAGCCGAAATTCACATTGTAGCACACTGAATGAGCCGAAATTCACATTATAGCACACTGAATGAGCCGAAATTCACATTATAGCACACTGTATGAACCGAAATTCACATTATAGCACACTGAATGAGCCGAAATTCATTGTAGCACACTGTATGAACCGAAATTCACATTATAGCACACTGAATGAGCCGAAATTCACATTATAGCACACTGAATGAGCCGAAATTCACATTATAGCACACTGAATGAGCCGAAATTCACATTATAGCACACTGTATGAACCGAAATTCACATTATAGCACACTGAATGAGCCGAAATTCACAGTGTAGCACACTGAATGAGCCGAAATTCACATTCTAGCACGCTGAATGAGCCGAAATTCACATTCTAGCACACGGTATGTGCCGAAATTCACATTCTAGCACACTGAATGAGCCGAAATTCACCTTGTAGCACACGGTATGAGCCGAAATTCACATTACAGCACACTGAATGAGCCGAAATTCACAGTGTAGCACACTGAATGAGCCGAAATTCACATTATAGCACACTGAATGAGCCAAAATTCACATTCTAGCACGCTGAATGAGCCGAAATTCACATTCTAGCACACGGTATGTGCCGAAATTCACATTCTAGCACACTGAATGAGCCGAAATTCACCTTGTAGCACACGGTATGAGCCGAAATTCACATTACAGCACACTGAATGAGCCGAAATTCACAGTGTAGCACACTGAATGAGCCGAAATTCACATTATAGCACACTGAATGAGCCGAAATTCACATTCTAGCACGCTGAATGAGCCGAAATTCACATTCTAGCACACGGTATGTGCCGAAATTCACATTCTAGCACACTGAATGAGCCGAAATTCACCTTGTAGCACACGGTATGAGCCGAAATTCACATTACAGCACACAGTATTAAGTTCTGTATACTTCTGTAATGCACTGTAAAGTCTCTCTGGGAGCTGACACTGTAATGCACAGTTGTGCACCTTCTGCAGGGCACACTCTGATGTGTAGCCTCAGGGTTTCCCTACTCATCTGCCTTTCCAGCTGCACACACCTTGACCCCCTTATCTCATTCCTTAGTTTCCTTTATTTGCACCCTCAAAGTTCCTGATTCCCCCAGCCCCTCTATCTCACACTTCCCTCTGCATTCCCAGTCTTTTCTCATGCCCCCGGAGTCCCCTCTAGATTCAGCCAACAAGACACAGACTGCCTGCAAACCTGTTTAAGAAGCAACCTTTAGAGAGAGACTTCCCTGTTCTCATATAATATGCCCAGGTGCTTTCTCTGAGTCTGTGAGATCCTCACTCCGTGTTCCAGCAGGGGTCAGAGGAGCATGTGACCGCTCTGCCAATCAGGGGCTCTTCTAATCAGCATGTGCCGAGCTCCTCCAATCACAGCTCGGCACATGCTCTTCTGACCCTGTTGCTAAGATCAGGGAGGAGACTGATGCTCGGCACCGCAGTGAGACTGTGAGTTACAGGGACTTCCCCTGCTGCTGCTGTTCCGTGCTCTCACACAGTGAGTCACACGATCTAACAGCGGGGCTCCCATCCCTGTGCTGCCGGCGCCGCTGCTTGTCATGCAGTGTGTCAGGCGGTGCAGTGGTAGCTGGCAGCACAAGTAGCAGAACGGACAGAGCGCCTTTGCAGACTGCTGAGCGGGTAGCGCCGGAGCCAAGCGCTACCCTGCGCCTCTGTCATATTTGGGGGGGGCAAGCTGCCCCCTTGCCCCCCCCCATTCTGATGCCCCTGGAGGGATGCTCAAAGAGACATTTGTTTACTAAGCTCCAGAATAAATGCTATGTCTATTTCTGTAGAGATTTGGTTACCCAAGGGTACTCAGGCGCTTTGGGTATAAGGTGTTTCACCGAGCTGCTGCCTGAGATTAGGGGGAGTCACCCCCACAAGGTAGGTAAACAAGAGAAAATGGAAGGCTGCGCTAAATGAATATAATGTGACAACAATAATAATAATAGGTCTATTAGTTGTACAATTTATTATTAAAAAATAATATCACTAAATTCTTGTGATAGATATATCATAAAATGCATGCAACATAAATAAAGCTTAGTAAAAACATACAATAAGAGTATAAGAAAGGGTTACCCAATTAGCCAGCAATGAAGGAAATTGGTGAATGGAAGAGTCCGTTCCAAATTGATCCCCCAGATCGATCTGAGTCCGGTATATGTAGATATTTAGACTCAGACTATATTCTGATAGTCAATCACTAATCAGTTAAACTGTGAAAAATAACCGTGATTTCCTAATTTTTTAACTTGACTTTATGCACATGCTACTACAGGACATGTTGTATTACTCCAATATTTTACTGTCATCAAAATTATTGGTTACATCAATGACAAATCCATTGATTCCATGCTGCTTATTCTCATATTTATTATCTGTATATGTATATATGTATTTTTTATTTTTTGACATTTAGGTCATAATCTATATTTACCATTCATCATTGCTACCACCATCTTTCTAATTCTCATACTTTTTTTAAATCAATTGTCCTCTTGTAGTTATTAGTAATTCCCCCAAAGAAATTTCATATAAGATATTTATATCAGGTTCTTGCCTCATAAATTAAATCTGTTTATAATTATTATATATAATATATGATCCGGACATTGAGGGCAGAAACTGGATATTTGAGGCTATTTACGAAAGCCTCGCCAAGTAAGGGCGGAAGCGCCATGCTTGGCGCCGCCCTTGGTTGTCCTGTGCACAGTGAACTCGCTGGTTGGCGGAAGTCCTCGAGACCACTTCCGCACTGCTATGAGGTGCAGGAACAGTTCCGGTCATGTGACATACCAGCGGTCACATGACGACATTAGGCAGTCATGTGATTACAATACATGACGACACCCGGCGGCTTCCCCGCGATACTTTCCCCCTAATAGTGGATGTTACGAGTACTCCGATCACGTGACACAGAACAGTCACATGATCGGATCTCCAAGGGGTGGATAATGTGTCACTCTCACTCCTGTCCCTACCCAATAATACCACCAAAATCGAGTCTCCATAGCAACATTACATATAACAAATGTAATGATTGGCTGACAATTGCATTTGTATTTCCTGTTTCCTCCCTCTATAATAAAATAAACTTTATCTATGACTAAAATTATGAATAAAAACTGAATTATAGTTCCCAGGTCCACATCATATGTGAAGTAGGTTTGTCTTCTTTATGTTATTTTGATGTTTATCTGCTTATTGTTCAATTATTATGCAACATTGGGACCAGGTGCTAATCAGCCACCATATTGGAAGGGGTATATAAACCCCTCACACTCTAGCTATTTATACCTTTGAAAAAGCTGCTAGCTGAACGCAGCGAAACGCGTCAGGTGTACAAGGGACCCAAAGCCAGATATTACCAATTGGAAGACCGAACCACCCCATCCAAATTCCGGATCACCATATGTAATTGGAGGACTCAAATAGCAGACTGGACCGATAACCTCTACATTCCGCATTGCATGAGGAGCTCACCATCTAAAATCAAGGAGCACCAATTCCTCTAGCGGTAACTTGCTATCATATGGGACACTGCTTACCTCCTAAATATCTACATATACCGGACTCAGATCGATCTGGGGGATCAATTTGGAACGGACTCTTCCATTCACCAATTTCCTTCATTGCTGGCTAATTGGGTAACCCTTTCTTATACTCTTATTGTATGTTTTTACTAAGCTTTATTTATGTTGCATGCATTTTATGATATATCTATCACAAGAATTTAGTGATATTATTTTTTAATAATAAATTGTACAACTAATAGACCTATTATTATTATTATTGTTGTCACATTATATTCATTTAGCGCAGCCTTCCATTTTCTCTTGTATGTCTATTTCTGCTAGGTGACTCTTGTGGACCCGACAGTGGACGGGGGATGCCGACTCAAAGCGGCATATGGAGTCGTTGCCTTACAAGGGGGAGGAGTTGTTTGGAGAAGGCCTCTCGGAGCTTGTCTCTACTGCTACGGCCGGTAAATCGAATTTCTTACCTTATGTCCCCCCGCAGCATACTAAAAAGGCACCTCATTATCAAATGCAGTCCTTTCGTTCCAATAAAAGCAATAAGGTACGGGGATTGTCCTTATTTGCCAGAGGAAAAGGCAAGGGAAAAAAGCTGCATGCAGCTAGTTCCCAGGAGCAGAAGTCCTCCCCTACATCTGCAAAGTCCACCGCATGACGCTGGGGCTTCTCGGGGGGAGTCAGCTCAAGTGGGGGCACGTCTTCGATTTTTCAGCCAGGTCTGGGTTCACTCACAGGTGGATCCCTGGGCTATAGAGATTGTTTCTCAGGGATACAGGCTGGAATTCGAAGACGTGCCTCCTCGCCGGTTTTTCAAATCGGCTCTGCCAGCTTCCCCGTCAGAGAGGGAGTTAGTGTTGACTGCAATTCAAAAATTGTATCTTCAACAGGTGATAGTCAAAGTTCCTCTTCTCCAGCAAGGAAAGGGGTATTACTCAACCCTGTTTGTGGTCCCGAAACCGGACGGTTCGGTCAGGCCCATTTTGAATCTAAAATCCCTGAACTTGTACTTGAAAAAGTTCAAGTTCAAGATGGAATCGCTCAGAGCGGTCATCGCCAGCATGGAGGGGGGGGGGATTGGATGGTGTCCCTGGACATAAAGGATGCATACCTTCATGTTCCGATTTTCCCTCCTCACCAGGCGTTCCTGAGATTTGCAGTACAGGACTGTCATTACCAATTTCAGACATTGCCGTTTGGGCTTTCCACAGCCCCGAGAATTTTCACCAAGGTAATGGCGGAAATGATGGTGCTCCTGCGCAAGCAGGGGGTCACAATTATCCCATACTTGGACGATCTCCTCATAAAGGCGAGATCTCGGGAGAAGTTGCTGGACAGCTTGTCGCTGTCGGTGAGAATGTTGCAAAGGCACGGCTGGATTCTCAATATACCGAAGTCCCAGCTAGTCCCTACAATGCGTCTGACCTTTCTGGGCCTGATTCTAGACACAGACCAGAAGAAGGTTTTTCTTCCGATGGAAAAGGCTCAGGAGCTCATAGCCCTGGTCAGGAACCTATTAAAGCTAAAAAGGTTTCAGTGCATCACTGCACGCGTGTCCTGGGGAAGATGGTGGCATCGTACGAGGCCATCCCCTTCGGAAGGTTCCATGCGAGGACCTTTCCATGGGATCTACTGGACAAATGGTCCGGGTCCCATTTACAAATGCATCAAAGGATCACCCTGTCTTCCAGAGCCAGAGTATCTCTCCTGTGGTGGCTGCACAGTGCTCACCTCCTAGAAGGCCGCAGGTTCGGAATTCAGGACTGGATCCTGGTGACCACGGACGCAAGCCTCCGAGGTTGGGGAGCAGTCACACTGGGAAGAAATTTCCAAGGTTTCTGGTCAAATCTAGAGACTTGTCTCCACATCAACGTCCTGGAGTTGAGGGCCATATACAACGCCCTACGCCAAGCGGAGGCATTGCTTCGGAACAAACCGGTTCTGATTCAGTCGGACAATGTCACAGCAGTGGCTCATGTAAACCGCCAAGGCGGCACAAGGAGTAGAGTGGCCATGGCAGAAACGACCAGGATTCTTTGCTGGGCGGAAGGCCATGTAAGCGCCCTAGCAGCAGTATTCACCCCAGGGGTGGACAACTGGGAAGCGGACTTCCTCAGCAGACACGACCTGCATCCGGGAGAGTGGGGACTTCATCCAGAAGTCTTCGCACAGATCGTGGGTCGGTGGGGACTGCCTCAGATAGACATGATGGCGTCCCGTCTCAACAAAAAGCTAAAGCGGTATTGCACCAGGTAAAGAGACCCTCAGGCGGTAGCGGTGGACGCTCTAGTGACACCTTGGGTGTTCAGGTCGGTCTATGTGTTCCCTCCTCTGCCTCTCATTGCCAAGGTGTTGAGAATAATAAGACTAAGCAGTGTCAGAACAATCCTCATTGTTGCAGATTGGCCACGAAGGACTTGGTATCCGGATCTGCAAGAGTTGCTCACAGGAGATCCGTGGCCTCTTCCTCTAAGACAGGACCTGCTGCAGCAGGGGCCCTGTTTGTTCCAAGACTTACCGCGGCTGCGTTTGACGGCATGGCGGTTGAACGCCGGATCCTAGCGGAAAAAGGTATTCCGGAGAAGGTCATTCCTACGCTAATAAAGGCTAGGAAGGACGTGACATTGAAACATTATCACCGTATATGGCAAAAATATGTTTCTTGGTGTAAGGCCAGGGCTGCTCCTACGGAGTAGTTCCATTTGGGTCGTCTGCTTCACTTCCTGCAAACAGGAGTGGATTTGGGCCTAAAATTAGGGTCCATAAAGGTCCAAATTTCAGCCTTGTCCATTTTCTTACAAAAAGAATTGGCTTCTCTTGCTGAAGTACAGACATTCGTGAAGGGGGTGCTGCATATTCAGCCTCCTTTTGTACCTCCGGTGGCACCGTGGGATCTTAATGTGGTATTAAGTTTCCTCAGGTCACCTTGGTTTGAGCCACTCAAAACAGTGGAGTTGAAATATCTCACTTGGAAAGTGGTCATGTTGTTGGCCTTGGCTTCGGTAAGGCGTGTTTCGGAATTGGCAGCTTTATCACATAAAAGCCCCTACCTGGGCCAAAATGTACTAATATTCGTGTTTGTGTCGGTTTGTGTAGTGTTTAAACTCGTCTTGTATCGGGTGCATTTTCATGCAACTTTTTGAAACTATGGCCCTCATTCCGAGTTGATCGCTCGCAAGGCGATTTTAGCAGAGTTACACACGCTAAGCCGCCGCCTACTGGGAGTGAATCTTAGCTTCTTAAAATTGCGACCGATGTATTCGCAATATTGCGATTACAAACTACTTAGCAGTTTCAGAGTAGCTTCAGACTTACTCGGCATCTGCGATCAGTTCAGTGCTTGTCGTTCCTGGTTTGACGTCACAAACACACCCAGCGTTCGCCCAGACACTCCTCCGTTTCTCCGGCCACTCCTGCGTTTTTTCCGGAAACGGTAGCGTTTTTAACCACACGCCCCTGAAACGCTGTGTTTCCGCCCAGTAACACCCATTTCCTGTCAATCACATTACGATCGCCGGAGCGAAGAAAAAGCCGTGAGTAAAAATACTTTCTTCATTGTAAAATTACTTGGCGCAGTCGCAGTGCGAATATTGCGCATGCGTACTAAGCGAAATTTCACTGCGATGCGATGAAATATACCGAGCGAACGACTCGGAATGAGGGCCTATATACGCCAAGTTACTAAGCATTCGAGTTTATTGTTTTCGTGTTTTCCGATGTCGATGCCAGTCGTTTTATTTTTTGGATATTTACGGCCGTCATTGTCGTTTGCGTACGTGTTTGTGTTGTTTTTGCTGGGTTTTTTTCTAAGTTAAACGCGGCAGGGTTTTTTTTCCCCGCGGCTGCATTTTCACTTTTAGTTTCGGTTTTCATCCCCGTTCGTGATTGGTTGTGTTTCAGATGGTAGGAGTGTCTGTCCGCAACCATATAAATACGCCCCAAACCGTCCGCACCTCGTGGGTTTAGTTAGTGGTGAGGAGAGAGGTTGTGCAGTGGAGTTTGGTGAGTAGTGTTTGTTTGGAGGAGTATTTTTTGCGAGTTCTGAGTGTTGTATTGTGTTTGAAAGTAGTTTTGTCATTCTTGTTGTCTTGTATTTTTTGGTTTTGTCTCAATTTTTGTCCAAGTTTTTTTTATTTATAGTCCCTTGTCAGTGTTTGTGTGTGTGTGTGTGTGTGTGTGTGTGTGTATGTGTGTGTGATTAGTGTAGTGGTAGCGGATGAGTGTTTTTTTTTTCTGTGTTAATTGTTTAGTCACACAATTATGTGTGTCAGGTGGCTGAGGTGAGTGAGGTGGAGGAGGTCGGTCAGGTGGAGGAGGTGAGTGTTAGTGAGGTTAGTGAGGTGGAGGAGGTTGGTGAGGTTGCTGCAGCAGCCTCAAGTGATAGTGACAGTCAGACAGCTCCGCAGCCACGCACCACTACTAAGACTGGGCGGAATGTCAAGTTTAGTTATGCAGAAAATGTGGCATTGGTGCGGGAGCTGATGAAGTATCAGCGGCAGCTATTTGGGCCTGAGTCCGCCAAGGTACCAACACGGAAGAAGACGGTGTTGTGGGCGAAAGTAGTTGCTGCTGTAAATAGTGAGGGGGTGGTGAAGCGGACGGAGGACACGTGCCGCAAACGGTACTATGACATAAAGCGACGTGTCAAGTCCAAAATGGCCAAGGAGGCGAAGTCGGCTCGCAAAACCGGTGGTGGTCCGCCCTTTATTGCCACATATCTGGACTATGAGGAGCCCATGCGGACTATAATCCCTCCAGAAGTAGTGTCTGCAACCCATGTCCGGGATTCCGATCGCCCCAGGAAGGATGGTGAGCATGTGTATTTGCCTTAACATTCTATGACATTACTTCTGGCTTACTGTATGTTTTAAATGTGTGTCATGTGACGTTGCATATTACTCCCATCTTCAAGTGTGCATCATCAAATACATTGTTTTGGGTCATGTTTCATACAAAAGTCAATGTAACGTCTTACTTGCTTGTATGTCATGTGGTTTTTGGACAGTACATTTTCCATGTGTAGTTTGGACTTGGTGTGTCATTGAATTGTCCAGCAATAATGTTTTACTTTTGCACATTGTACATTTTGAAAGTTGGACTATGTTTTTTTAATTCAGTTATCCATGTGCAATGTTTCCAAATCAGTGGTTGATATGTTAGAGGCTGGAGTAGTGCAAAGTGTCTTTGAAGGCAGTTACATGTATAATTTCATTAGTACTCAATGTAATATTGTTTAAGTCAAGGCCACTATTTGCTGGTTCATTTTGAGTCTGTATTTGTACACTGACACAACAACTGCAGACTTAGTTACCTTACTAATTTTTTTTTGTTTTTTTTGCATCATATTGTGTTAATGTGTGTTTGGAGTGCCACATCACAGACCTATTTCTATATCGCATCTGTATTTTTTTTCATTTTATTTGAAAATGAAGCTGTGTGTGTTTTGGCTTGTTAGTGTATGTTTTTGGAATTGTGTCCTATGTCTGTGTCCTGTATATGATTCCCTGTGTTGCACTTTCCATAGTGCATAAGGCTATTGGACAATGTTTTGGGTTTGTTGTTGTGCTTTTTGTGTTTAATGTCCTTATTTTTAGATTCATAATAAAACATCCATTTTTTAAAGATGTAATGTTTATAAGCATAATGGGTGGATGTATTAACAATAGCATGAACATTTTTTTTTTTTGGATTTACAGTGTTGAAAAAGAGCAGTACTGGTCGTCCTACAGTCACTCCCATCACATCTGATGATGATGACGCTGCGGAAGCAGGTAAAGTGTCCATTGTAGTATAGGTTAGGTTTGTAAATGAATGGCCATAACAAAATGTCACTTTCAATACTAGGTCCATCCAAAGAAGTCTTAAGCAGCAGAAGGCGCACTTCTGGAACACACCACAAAAAACATCTGCCAGCAAAGAAAGCAAGGTCTGATGTCCAGGCCCAACCACAGCAGGCTACCCCGCCACGAAGATTATCTACTGTTTGTTCGGTGCCCCCACTCCAAATTTTGGACACACCTCCAAGACGACAACCAAACACCCCTCATCTTGATTGTGAGTAACAAACTGTGATAACAATTAAAAATGTCAGATCTTTAAAAAACCATTTACTTAAACTCATTAAGTCAATACCCATCAAAATCTGCTATACTTACCCAAGTCAGTAAAACATGAAATGGAAACCAAACAAAATGGCCTACACAACATCCAGTAAAGATATGTATGTCCACTTCAGCCATACAATAGCACATTGTGTGGAAGATGCTGCAACAGAAACTCATGTGTAAGCTTTGCAAATAGTACGGTTGTTAGAATCATTTACACATGTGTGCTTGTCCTAACATTGCCAACTGCATACAAAAACATTACTATGTTTTGGTTGGAGACACTATAAGGCAACACATCATGGATTACAATGTGTTTTTAGGCAGGAGTATGTCTGATGTACCATACAACTCATGTGTTTGCTTTCAGAATGAAGTAACCAGACACATTTGCCACAAATAGGCATATGTATGTATTTAAGTAATGAGTGATGATGTTGCTAGGCCGGATATCTGAAAGCACCAGTCCATTACATGTGTTCCATGTTTAGTGCTTTGTACCAATGTATTAAACATATGGATAAGTAACAGATAAATATTTTTAATTTCAGCTTCTAGTCCTAGTACCAGCGTCCCTCCGCAACAACAGCAACACAGTGACATGGATGACACAATCATGTTAGAAATGCATCCAGTAAGCGAAGGAATCAGCCCCCCAGCACCTGTGAGTACTCCCCCACAGCAAAGCACACCACCAACCCAACACAGCCCAACAACACCAGTAACACAAGGCCCTGATCAAGTGTTCTGGACCATTTGGGCTAGACAGCAGGCCACTAATGAAGATTGCCTGCGTAGGCAGACCCAAATGTTTGCAAGCCTACCATCTCACCTCAGACAAATCAGCAAAAATCTGAGTAGACAAAATGAAACAAGCACAAGAATTGCAAATACCATGGAAATCATACGTGCAGACATTACACATGTCATGGGCAACTTACAGCGCATAATGGAAGAACAGCACAGACAACAGCAAAGCTATATAAACATTTTAGAAAGCAATCAAATGATCAATGAATCCATGTCCAGAATTGTAGACAATCAAAATGCTGCAACACGTGAACTCAATGCCACCCTCAGTAACCTCAATTAAACACTCAGATCCCTGCAGCAACAGCAAACAAGCAGCAGTTCTGGTACGACTACTCCAAATGTAATGCCAGTGTCATCACCACCAAGGCGCTCCACCAGAGCACGCCAACACGACAGTGGTAAAGGCAAAGGCCAGGACAAGCAACCACCCAAATAAACATTAAAAAAACCCACACCCATTTCTTTAAAGAGAAGAGAGAAAAAAACACTTACCAAGTGTATGATTAACAGAATATATATAACACTTAGCTCCTTGACAATTTGTACAACATCATTAATTATAACTGGTACAAACAACAAAAGGAATTTTGTACACACATTTCTTCTTTATCATCTTTGTATTTTTTGTTAGCAGGAAACTGTTGTTTGAGCTGCACATAGGCCCTCATTCCGAGTTGATCGGTCGCAAGGCGAATTTAGCAGAGTTACACACGCTAAGCCGCCGCCTACTGGGAGTGAATCTTAGCTTCTTAAAATTGCGACCGATGTATTCGCAATATTGCGATTACTAACTACTTAGCAGTTTCAGAGTAGCTCCAGACTTACTCTGCCTGTGCGATCAGTTCAGTGCTTGTCGTTCCTGGTTGACGTCACAAACACACCCAGCGTTCGCCCAGGCACTCCCACCGTTTCTCCGGCCACTCCTGCGTTTTTTCCGGAAACGGTAGCGTTTTCAGCCACACGCCCCTGAAACGCCGTGTTTCCGCCCAGTAACACCCATTTCCTGTCAATCACATTACGATCGCCGGAGCGATGAAAAAGCCGTGAGTAAAATTACTTTCTACATAGCAAAGTTACTTGGCGCAGTCGCAGTGCGAACATTGCGCATGCGTACTAAGCGGATTTTCATTGCGATGCGATGAAAAATACCGAGCGAACAACTCGGAATGAGGGCCATAGATGTTAGCATGCAGAAAGCAGACCACTTGATTTTTTTTCTAATCATTACTCTTTCTAGATTCTAATCATTCTTTGAGCCAGCAGACAGACTAATTGGCAGCCAGGCAGATTGTCTTAAGCAGGCAGAGTGCAGACCACTTGATTTTTTTCTAATCATTACTCTTTCTAGATTCTAATCATTCTTTGAGCCAGCAGACAGACTAATTGGCAGCCAGGCAGATTCATCCATGACCAATACAATTTACAATGTGAATTGTAACTGTTTTACATTTCCTCTCTAGAGGAATTGACAAGAAAAACACAATTGAGTTGGCTAAAAGTGTCCTAATATGTTGGGGGTAATATTTAGATAATTCAGTCCGAAAATGACTGACATTATTGTTGTGCCATGTTTGTGTGTGTTAAAAATAAGTAATCAGATTTAAAAACATGATGCAGAAACAACAACATTTGACATATTTGAAAGTTGAACACAAATGTGTGTAATAATGGATATATGTTGTTAAATGTGTATTGCCTTACAAATCTACAAGTTTTGGCCAGCAAACATAAGGAAATAAATTATTTTACATGAGAGAAGTTTGTGTCCCTTTTATAGGCATCCTAATTTAGGTTAGAATGATTTGTAAGTGTCAACACATGTAAACACGGCTGAAAAAAGCAGGTCTAATTTTTTGCTGCGTTTTTTTACGAATCGCAAACAAATCCGACCGCAATTGAGCACTCAGAGACTAACACCCAAATACGAATGAATAGTGAATTCCCGTATTGTATGAAATAACAGGCGCGTTTGACCGATGGTCTATTCATTCGTATTTGTGTACTTTGCCGTTCAAACCATTACGAATGTCCCAAACACTGCCGAGATTTGTGCTTAGTGAATTCCCGTGTTAGGACTTAGTAAAAAAAACACAAATCGGCCAAACTCGGATTTTTAGTAAATACTGGCCCTGGTTTTTCACGTGGATAGGGCAGAGTTGAGGACGCGTCCTCAGTTTCTGCCAAAAGTGGTCTCATCTTTTCATATGAACCAACCTATTGTCGTGCCTGTGGCTACATGGGACTTGGAGGATTCTGAGTCCCTGGATGTGGTCAGGGCTTTGAAGATTTTTGTGACCAGAACAGCTAGGATCAGGAAGACTGAAACTCTGTTTGTTCTGTATGCAGCCAACAAAGTTGGCGCTCCTGCTTCAAAGCAGACTATTGCTCGCTGGATCTGTAACACGATTCAGCAGGCGCATTCTACGGCAGGATTGCCATTGCCTAAATCGGTTAGGGCCCATTCCACTAGGAAGGTGGGCTCTTCTTGGGCGGCTGCCCGAGGGGTCTCGGCACTACAACTATGCCAAGCTGCTACTTGGTCGGGGTCAAACACCTTTGCAAAGTTCTATAAGTTTGATACCCTGGCTGAGGAGGACCTCCTGTTTGCTCAATCGGTGCTGCAGAGTCATCCGCACTCTCCCGCCCGTTTGGGAGCTTTGGTATAATCCCCATGGTCCTTACGGAGTCCCCAGCATCCTCTAGGACGTTAGAGAAAATAAGATTTTACTTACCGGTAAATCTATTTCTCGTAGTCCGTAGAGGATGCTGGGCGCCCGTCCCAAGTGCGGACTTCTTCTGCAAGACTTGTATATAGTTATTGCTTACATAAGGGTTATGTTATAGTTTCATAGGTTTGAACCGAGACTATGTTGTTGTTCATGCTGTTAACTGGGTAGTTTATCACAGGTTATACGGTATGATTGGTGTGGCTGGTATGAATCTTGCCCTTGGATTAACTAAAATCCTTTCCTCGTACTGTCCGTCTCCTCTGGGCACAGTTTCCCTAACTGAGGTCTGGAGGAGGGGCATAGAGGGAGGAGCCAGTGCACACCCAGAATCCAAAGTCTTTCTTAAAGTGCCCTATCTCCTGCGGAGCCCGTCTATTCCCCATGGTCCTTACGGAGTCCCCAGCATCCTCTACGGACTACGAGAAATAGATTTACTGGTAAGTAAAATCTTATTGTTTCACACTGGTAACTGTACACCGCTACACCTGCTGTGCATGCATGTACACGCTATAGGTTATTAAATGTAATTGAAGAGGGTCACCTGTTTGCTGCTCACCCACAAGAGACTGAGATGAGAGAGTGATTTACAGCTGGCTGGTTGACCCAAGAGTTCTACAAAGTTAGTTGCAACATATCACCCAATGGTTCCAATTTAGATGAAATAATGACAATTTGAGAGGACTGTCGCATTGTCCTCATGCTGAGCACTTGATAGTTGGGTGGGGTGCACACCTTCCTCCAGTGCACACAGCAACTGAAGGGTTTTGGGGAAGGAGAGGGGGGGGGGGGGTAGAGAGAGATTGTGGGTGCTTTAAAACACTAGGTACAGCCCTACATGATTTGGCAGCACTGTTGGAAAAGTAAAAAGGAATAGGATTGACATTTAATGGACTGGAATGGTATAACTCACTTAATGGAATATATCACCTGTGTACCACTAGGTAATGTAATACAAACTTAAACGCTAATGAATAATCACATGGAGAGCAAGAGCTGGCGTTAAATATAGACAGCAATTTATTGATAACAATATAGCTAGTGTGGTGGCAAAGAGAAAGCAAGAAGGTCGCCAGCCTCTCTCAATCCTGCAGCGGCCACCCCTGTGCCCAAACGTTGCAAACAAACTGTTTCTACCTACCTAATGCCTAACGGATGACCCACCCGGTATAGTAATGTTGCTGACCTCCATATGTGACACAAGGCATGTATTGTGTGAAAACCTTAATGCGCAGCTAAAAGGATCATGCAGCCTGATTCCAATATCATATGAGGGATAAAACACCAAATCCCCACAAAATCCACAATGCAAACAACCTTGATACAGGAATCTTGGCGCTCACTCCTTAAGATGTATACAACCAATGAAGACTTAGTACACGTGGTAAAACGTTAATGTAATAAAAACATAGTTTTAATAACCCACAACAGGTACACACACAAATAAATAATACATATAAATATAAAGTGCAGAGTGCGTGTTTAGGGATAGCTGGATCACGGTGATGGATAAATGGTGACTTTTCCCCAAGCAAATGGTATCTCACCAGAGTCAATATTTGCGGTGGGCTAGCTTTAGGAAAGCAGCAAGAGTAGTCCTAGGCTGAATAGCCCAGCACCACCGCAAAAGGTGTAATCAGCATAAGGTTCGCCAGCTCCCAGCACTCTCCTTTCTTCTCCGCAGCACAGCAGCAACGCGTTTCGGTTATTTCACAACCTTTTTCAAGCTGAATGAGGAGTAAAAATTATTTGTCCTTTATATACCCTTCTAACAAGGTATAATTATCCCAATGAAGTCAGTAACTTTGCGCCGCTGTGACTTCCGGCTTCGTCAACCGGAAGTCACGTGTTTGCGTTCCACCGGATACTTACTCCTCATTCAGCTTGAAAAAGGTTATGTAATAACCGAAACGCGTTGCTGCTGTGCGGAGGAGGAGAAAGAGTGCTGGGAGCTGGCGAACCTTAGGCTGATTACACCTTTTGCGGTGGTGCTGGTCTATTCAGCCTAGGACTACTCTTGCTGCTTTCCTAAAGCTAGCCCACCGCAAATATTGACTCTGGTGAGATACCATTTGCTTGGGGAAAAGTCACCATTTACCCATCACCGTGATCCAGCTATCCCTAAACACGCACTCTGCACTTTATATTTATATGTATTATTTATTTGTGTGTGTACCTCTTGTGGTTTATTAAAACTATGGCCCTCATTCCGAGTTGATCGGTCGCAATGCGAATGTAGCAGAGTTACACACGCTAAGCCGCCGCCTACTGGGAGTGTATCTTAGCTTCTTAAAAGTGCGACCGAAGTAATTGCAATATTGCGATCACAAACCACGTAGCAGTTTTGGAGTAGCTTCAGACTTACTCTGCCTGTGCGATCAGTTCAGTGCTTGTCGTTCCTGGTTGACGTCACAAACACACCCAGCGTTCGCCCAGGCACTCCCACCGTTTCTCCGGCCACTCCTGCGTTTTTTCCGGAAACGGTAGCGTTTTCAGCCACACGCCCCTAAAACGCCGTGCTTCCGCCCAGTAACACCCATTTCCTGTCAATCACATTACGATCGCCGGAGCGATGAAAAAGCCGTGAGTAAAATTACTTTCTTCATAGCAAAGTTACTTGGCGCAGTCGCAGTGCGAACATTGCGCATGCGTACTAAGCGGATTTTCATTGCGATGCGATGAAAAATACCGAGCGAACAACTCGGAATGAGGGCCTATATATGTTTTTATTACATTAACGTTTTACCACGTGTACTAAGTCTTCATTGGTTGTATACATCTTAAGACCTCCATATATGGCCTAAGTGAGCCAATGGCCTCCTAAGAAGGACAGTATGTCACTGTTAGCATGGCATCATTTCTGATTTCACACTCACACCTACCAACAACAACACAACAAAATAAAAAATAAAAAGGGGATGTTCTGAAGAAATACTTAATATAGAATCCCTAACTCAAAACTACTCCCTCTCCCTGCTACCCCATTGGCTGACACAAACTAATAATGCCCATTATCTGACTCATGCACTGACCCCAACGCCTCAGGGTTTAATCCCCATCAGGCCAAATGTCCATCTGTCTATTGTCAAATGATCAAAGTAGTTGGCTGCAAATGCTTGCTCCAAAATAGGTTGAATAAAAACGAGAGAGACTGGGGTCAAAGGACTTTGCAAGTTCCTTAAACAAAGAAACAATTAAGAAGAAAGTCAGCAAGACCTGTTATATTCAGCCAATAGGGAAAAAAATAAAAAATCCTAAACTAGCATAAAATTTATAAATGTAAAAATACATATTATAAAACCAATTGAATATAGACTAATAAATAACTAATAAATAACTAGTCCCATATAATACAATGAGATAGAAATGGGTTAACATAAAATTAGATTAAACCAAATGTTAAATCTGCATGGCAGTATCCCAGTAGCAAATTAGGTGAATGAATATGTAGGAAATGTCCCTACAAATTAGCTGTCGCAGAGTCCGATGAAGCTGATGAAACTGCCCTGAGTGGCAATGAAATGAGTCAAGGCTGTTATTATTTTACGCAGGTTTATCATAGACCAGTGGTTCTCAACCTCGGTTCTCTGTGCACATGGACACAGTTATTTGAATCTCAGAAACCATCTTCATCTACTGGAGACCTTCTGCTAGGAAGTAATCAAGCTCTGTGGGAGCTAGTCAGTAAGAACATTTGTTTTGTATTCATTCATTTATTCATTCACCTAATATCATAGTCCAGTGGCGTAGCTAGAAATGTTTCTCCCCCAAGCCAAAAATGTTTCTGGCACCCAGCAATCCCGCCCCCGGCAATAGAAAAGTAAAGAAGTTTACAGTATTACACAGACCGTAATGCCTGTGACACATTATGCCACACACGGCAATGCCCGTTATACATTGTGCTACACACTGCAATGTCCGTGATACATTATGCCACACACCGTAATGCTCATTACACATTATGCCCATGATGCAGTATGCCACACACTATAATGCCCGTAATACATTATGCCCCACACCGCAATGCCCGTTATACATTATGCTGCACACCGCAATGCCCGTGATACATTATGCCACACACCATAATACCTGTGATACATTATGCCACACACCATAATGCCCTTGAGACATTATACTACATAACACAATGCCCGTGATACAGTATGATACACTGTAATGCCTGTGACACATGCCACACATGGCAATGCCCGTTATACATTATGCTACACACTGCAATGTCCGTGATACATTATGCCACACACCGTAATGCCCATTACACATTATGCCCATGATGCAGTATGCCCCACACCATAATGCCCGTAACACATTATGCCCCACACCGCAATGCCCGTTATACATTATGCTGCACACCGCAATGCCTGTGATACATTATGCCACACACCATAATACCTGTGATACATTATGCCACACACCATAATGCCCTTGAGACATTATACCACAAACCACAATGCCCATGATACAGTATGCCGCACACCGTAATGCCTGTGACACATGCCACACACCGCAGTGCCCGATATACATTATGCTACACACCGCAATGTCCGTGATACATTATGCCACACACCGCAATGCTCATTACACATTTTGCTCCACAGTAAGGCTTCTGATTACTTTTAAAATACCTGCTCATTGCCAGTGGTTTCATGCTCTTGGTTCCATGCTCTTCGCCAGGGGTTTTCATGCTCTGTGTGTTATGCTCTTTGCCAGGGTTTTCATGCACTGGGTGTCATGCTCTTTGCCAGGGGTTTTCATGCTGTCGGTGTCATGCTCATTGTCAGAGGTGTGTAATGCTCATTGCCAGGGGTGTAATGCTAGTTGCCTGGGGTTTCATGCACTGGGTGTCACGCTTATTGCTAGGGAGTAATGCAGAGGCGTTATGAGGCGGGTGCGGGGGGTGCGGCCCGCACCCGGATGTCACTCTTCAGTGGGGTGCCACCAAATAGAGCCGCCGCCGCGCACTCGCACTGCCACTGACTGTCACCTGCTGCTCGTCAGGCTCAGGCAGAGACAGCGGCGGCCACTCACTCAGAAGGTGCGAGAGCTGCAGTCACTGGAGGGGGAGTCAGGACCTCGGCAGCGGCGGGTGAGACAAACACGCGGATGCCTGTCGGAGTTGCGGGACCGCTGCGGTGAGGACACTCGGCAGCGACTGTGGAGGAGGGGGGCAGTCGGCAGCGGCGGGAGAGGCAGGAATTTGACAGCAGTGGGGGAGTTGGGTGAATAATTTATTTATATATAGAGTAAGAGCTGCGGCCTCGCTTAGGGTATTACTGACTACCGCCAGCAATGGGTGTATGATGTGTATATATATATATAAAAAGATTTAATATTAATATGTATTATATTATTATATAAATATATTTATACATGGATATGTGTCTTTTAAATAGTTTTACATTGATCTGTGTGATTTATATATATGCACCCCACCCTATGAGTGGTGAGTGCAGACACTGCACCCCGCTTCTGGGGTGGCGAGTGCTGTGGTTTTCTATATTTGTTTGTATATATATATATATATATATATATATATCAACACATGTCCATCCAAGACTCTCCAGCCAGGGCGTAGACAGTACCAGCACACTGCTTATTATTCAATCAGCTTTTTACTTCATATAACCGACATGTTATTCAACCAGCTTTTAACTTCATATAGCAGTAAAGCACAAACATCTGGATTCAGCAAATACTCATCGTATGCAAGGCAAGTGCAGACTGGCAAAATCCCAAACAGCCGTTTTCGGTGCTCCTTCCTCAGGGGAAAACCAGCTAAGGTGCCATAGTGCCTGTTGCTAAAGTGTCAAAGCGCTTTGACAAAAGGTGTTGACAGTATCAGGGGACCCGCTAGTAAAAAGTTAACACAATACACATAAAAATACTAGTGATGAGCACCGGAAATTTTTCGGGTTTTGTGTTTTGGTTTTGGGTTCGGTTCCGCGGCCGTGTTTGGGTTCGAACGCGTTTTGGCAAAACCTCACCGAATTTTTTTTGTCGGATTCGGGTGTTTTTTTCAAAAAACCCTAAAAAAAAGCTTAAATCATAGAATTTGGGGGTCATTTTGATCCCAAAGTATTATTAACCTCAATAACCATAATTTCCACTCATTTTCAGTCTATTCTGAACACCTCACACCTCACAATATTATTTTTAGTCCTAAAATTTGCACCGAGGTCGCTGGATGACTAAGCTCAGCGACCCAAGTGGCCGACACAAACACCTGGCCCATCTAGGAGTGGCACTGCAGTGTCACGCAGGATGGCCCTTCAAAAAACTACTCCCCAAACCGCACATGACGCAAAGAAGAAAAAAAAGAGGCGCAATGAGGTAGCTGTGTGACTAAGATAAGCGACCCTAGTGGCCGACACAAACACCTGGCCCATCTAGGAGTGGCACTGCAGTGTCACGCAGGATGGCCCTTCCAAAAAACACCCCCCAAACAGCACATGACGCAAAGAAAAAAAGAGGCGCAATGAGGTAGCTGTGTGACTAAGATAAGCGACCCAAGTGGCCGACACAAACACCTGGCCCATCTACGAGTGGCACTGCAGTGTCACGCAGGATGGCCCTTCCAAAAACTACTCCCCAAACAGCACATGACGCAAAGAAAAATGAAAGAAAAAAGAGGCGCAAGATGGAATTGTCCTTGGGCCCTCCCACCCACCCTTATGTTGTATAAACAGGACATGCACACTTTAACCAACCCATCATTTCAGTGACAGGGTCTGCCACACGACTGTGACTGAAATGACGAGTTGGTTTGGACCCCCACCAAAAAAGAAGCAATTAATCTCTCCTTGCACAAACTGGCTCTACAGAGGCAAGATGTCCACCTCATCATCATCCTCCGATATATCACCGTGTACATCCCCCTCCTCACAGATTATCAATTCGTCCCCACTGGAATCCACCATCTCAGCTCCCTGTGTACTTTGTGGAGGCAATTGCTGCTGGTCAATGTCTCCACGGAGGAATTGATTATAATTCATTTTAATGAACATCATCTTCTCCACATTTTCTGGATGTAACCTCGTACGCCGATTGCTGACAAGGTGAGCGGCGGCACTAAACACTCTTTCGGAGTACACACTTGTGGGAGGGCAACTTAGGTAGAATAAAGCTTGTGCAAGGGCCTCCAAATTGCCTCTTTTTCCTGCCAGTATAAGTACGGACTGTCTGACGTGCCTACTTGGATGCGGTCACTCATATAATCCTCCACCATTCTTTCAATGGGGAGAGAATCATATGCAGTGACAGTAGACGACATGTCCGTAATCGTTGTCAGGTCCTTCAGTCCGGACCAGATGTCAGCATCAGCAGTCACTCCAGACTGCCCTGCATCACCGCCAGCGGGTGGGCTCGGAATTCTGAGCCTTTTCCTCGCACCCCCAGTTGCGGGAGAATGTGAAGGAGGAGATGTTGACAGGTCGCGTTCCGCTTGACTTGACAATTTTGTCACCAGCAGTTCTTTGAACCCCAGCAGACTTGTGTCTGCCGGAAAGAGAGATCCAAGGTAGGTTTTAAATCTAGGATCGAGCACGGTGGACAAAATGTAGTGCTCTGATTTCAACAGATTGACCACCCGTGAATCCCTGTTAAGCGAATTAAGGGCTCCATCCACAAGTCCCACATGCCTAGCGGAATCGCTCTGTGTTAGCTCCTCCTTCAATGTCTCCAGCTTCTTCTGCAAAAGCCTGATGAGGGGAATGACCTGACTCAGGCTGGCAGTGTCTGAACTGACTTCACGTGTGGCAAGTTCAAAAGGTTGCAGAACCTTGCACAACGTTGAAATCATTCTCCACTGCGCTTGAGACAGGTGCATTCCACCTCCTATATCGTGCTCAGTTGTATAGGCTTGAATGGCCTTTTGCTGCTCCTCCAACCTCTGAAGCATATAGAGGGTTGAATTCCACCTCGTTACCACTTCTTGCTTCAGATGATGGCAGGGCAGGTTCAAGGCGTTTTTGGTGGTGCTCCAGTCTTCTGTACGTGGTGCCTGTACGCCGAAAGTGTCCCGCAATTCTTCTGGCCACCGACAGCATCTCTTGCACGCCCCTCTCGTTTTTTAAATAATTCTGCACCACCAAATTCAAGGTATGTGCAAAACATTGGACGTGCTGGAATTTGCCCAGATTTAATGCACACACAATATTGCTGGCGTTGTCCGATGCCACAAATCCACAGAAGAGTCCAATTGGGGTAAGCCATTCTGCGATGATCTTCCTCAGTTGCCGTAAGAGGTTTTTAGCTGTGTGCGTATTCTGGAAAGCGGTGATACAAAGCGTAGCCTGCCTAGGAAAGAGTTGGCATTTGCGAGATGCTGCTACTGGTGCCGCCGCTGCTGTTCTTGCGGCGGGAGTCCAATCATCTACCCAGTGGGCTGTCACAGTCATATAGTCCTGAGCCTGCCCTGCTCCACTTGTCCACATGTCCGTGGTTAAGTGGACATTGGGTACAACTGCATTTTTTAGGACACTGGTGACTCTTTTTCTGAGGTCTGTGTACATTTTCGGTATCGCCTGCCTAGAGAAATGGAACCTAGATGGTATTTGGTACCGGGGACACAGTACCTCCAACAAGTCTCTAGTTGGCTCTGCAGTAATGATGGATACCGGAACCACGTTTCTCACCGCCCAGGATGCCAAGGCCTCAGTTATCCGCTTTGCAGCAGGATGACTGCTGTGATATTTCATCTTCCTCGCAAAGGACTGTTGGACAGTTAATTGCTTGGTGGAAGTAGTAAAAGTGGTCTTACGAGTACGACTTCCCCTCTGGGATGACCATCGACTCCCAGCAGCAACAACAGCAGCGCCAGCAGCAGTAGGCGTTACACGCAAGGATGCATCGGAGGAATCCCAGGCAGGAGAGGACTCGTCAGAATTGCCAGTGACATGGCCTGCAGGACTATTGGCATTCCTGGGGAAGGAGGAAATTGACACTGAGGGAGTTGGTGGGGTGGTTTGCGTGAGCTTGGTTACAAGAGGAAGGGATTTACTGGTCAGTGGACTGCTTCCGCTGTCGCCCAAAGTTTTTGAACTTGTCACTGACTTATGATGAATGCGCTGCAGGTGACGTATAAGGGAGGATGTTCCGAGGTGGTTAACGTCCTTACCCCTACTTATTACAGCTTGACAAAGGCAACACACGGCTTGACAAATGTTGTCCGCATTTCTGTTGAAATACTTCCACACCGAAGAGCTGATTTTTTTGGTATTTTCACCAGGCATGTCAATGGCCCTATTCCTCCCACGGACAACAGGTGTCTCCCCGGGTGCCTGACTTAAACAAACCACCTCACCATCAGAATCCTCCTGGTCAATTTCCTCCCCAGTGCCAGCAACACCCATATCCTCCTCATCCTGGTGTACTTCAACACTGACATCTTCAATCTGACTATCAGGAACTGGACTGCGGGTGCTCCTTCCAGCACTTGCAGGGGGCGTGCAAATGGTGGAAGGCGCATGCTCTTCACGTCCAGTGTTGGGAAGGTCAGGCATCGCAAACGACACAATTGGACTCTCCTTGTGGATTTGTGATTTCGAAAAACGCACAGTTCTTTGCTGTGCTTTTGCCAGCTTGAGTCTTTTCATTTTTCTAGCGAGAGGCTGAGTGCTTCCATCCTCATGTGAAGCTGAACCACTAGCCATGAACATAGGCCAGGGCCTCAGCCGTTCCTTGCCACTCCGTGTGGTAAATGGCATATTGGCAAGTTTACGCTTCTCCTCCGACAATTTTATTTTAGATTTTTGAGTCCTTTTTTTACTGATATTTGGTGTTTTGGATTTTACATGCTCTGTACTATGACATTGGGCATCGGCCTTGGCAGACGACTTTGATGGCATTTCATCGTCTCGGCCATGACTAGTGGCAGCAGCTTCAGCACGAGGTGGAAGTCGATCTTGATCTTTCCCTATTTTTGGAACCTCAACATTTTTGTTCTCCATATTTTAATAGGCACAACTAAAAGGCACCTCAGGTAAACAATGGAGATGGATGGATACTAGTATACTTATGGATGGACGAGCGACTGCCGACACAGAGGTAGCTACAGCCGTGGACTACCGTACTGCGTCTGCTGCTAATATAGACTGGATGATAATGATATAAAAAATATATATATATCACTACTGCAGCCGGACAGGTATATATTATATAATGACGGACCTGCTGGACACTGTCAGCACTGCAGACTCCTAAAGTAAGCTACTAGTATCAAGAAGATAGAAAGAAAAAAAAAACACCACAGGTAGGTGGTATACAATTATGGATGGACGAGCGACTGCCGACACAGAGGTAGCTACAGCCGTGGACTACCGTACTGCGTCTGCTGCTAATATAGACTGGATGATAATGATATAAAAAATATATATATATCACTACTGCAGCCGGACAGGTATATATTATATAATGACGGACCTGCTGGACACTGTCAGCACTGCAGACTCCTAAAGTAAGCTACTAGTATCAAGAAGATAGAAAAAAAAAAAACACCACAGGTAGGTGGTATACAATTATGGATGGACGAGCGACTGCCGACACAGAGGTAGCTACAGCCGTGGACTACCGTACTGCGTCTGCTGCTAATATAGACTGGATGATAATGATATAAAAAATATATATATATCACTACTGCAGCCGGACAGGTATATATTATATAATGACGGACCTGCTGGACACTGTCAGCACTGCAGACTCCTAAAGTTAACTACTAGTATGAAGAAGATAGAAAAAAAAAAAAACCACCACAGGTAGGTATACAATTATGGACGAGCGACTGCCGACACAGAGGTAGCTACAGCCGTGGACTACCGTACTGCGTCTGCTGCTAGTATAGACTGGATGATAATGATATAAAAAATATATATATATCACTACTGCAGGACACGTATATATTATATAATGACGGACCTGCTGGACACTGTCAGCAGAATGCGTTTATAGAATAAAAACACCACACGACGAGTGTTTAACTTTTTCAGGCAGACAATCACAATATACTGGTGGTCACTGGTCACTGGTCAGTCACACTGGCAATGGCACTCTGGCAGCAAAAGTGTGCACTGTTAAATATATGTACTCCTGCTATAACTGCTCCCCAGTCTCCCCCACAATTAAGCTGTGTGAGCAGTGAGCACTCAGCACAGTCAGATATACATAGATGATGCAGCACACTGAGGCTGAGCACAGATATGGTATACTGTGTCACTGTGTATCGTTTTTTTTCAGGCAGAGAACGGATTATATTAAATAATAATAAAACTGCACTGGTGGTCACTGGTCAGTCACTAGTAAACTCTGCACTCTCTGAGTACTCCTAAGCTCCAGTAAATCAAGTGTCTCACTCTCACTATCTATTTCTATTCTAAACGGAGAGGACGCCAGCCACGTCCTCTCCCTATCAATCTCAATGCACGTGTGAAAATGGCGGCGACGCGCGGCTCCTTATATAGAATCCGAGTCTCGCGATAGAATACGAGCCTCGCGAGAATCCGACAGCGGGATGATGACGTTCGGGCGCGCTCGGGTTAGCCGAGCAAGGCGGGAAGATCCGAGTCTGCCTCGGACCCGTGTAAAAAGCGTGAAGTTCGGGGGGGTTCGGTTTCCGAGAAACCGAACCCGCTCATCACTAAAAAATACATAAACATACACAAAAAAAGCGATAAATCCATCTTGATTCCAGCTTCTTGAGTACAAGGCTCCTCCTGTCACGGGGTGGCGATAGGAGCCTTGTACTCAAGAAGCTGGAATCAAGATGGATTTATCGCTTGGGGACAATTTCTCCGAATGGTCTGAATGAAAACAACTCTTTCAATATTTTTTTGCGTTGAATATGGATCTGATCTGATTTTGGTCTGGATATTCTAATTATAAGGTTTTTTCTAAATCTAAGCATACTTGCCAACACGTTCTTTTTTATCCTTAATTATTGGATATGGACACCCCAGTGGCGTAACTACTTCCCCCCCAGCCCTCGCGGTGGCTTGGGGGCGAGGGGCTGCAGGGGCGCCACTGACAGAACAGATTGACATGCGGATGAGCGTCCGCATGTCAATCTGCGGTCTCCTCTCCCTCCTTCCCTCCGCTGCTGCCTACTGTGTACGGAGGGACACGGAGCGCACATCGCGCGCCTCTCCTGTGTCCCTCCTGGCTCTCCCCCGGCAGGTCTAATAAAGGAAGTGCCGTTCGTGAGCTCTGATTGGCTCACGAACCGGCACTTCCTTTATTAGACCGGCCGGGGGAGAGCCAGGAGGGACATTGGAGAGGCGCGCAATGCGCTCCGTGTCCCTCCAACACAAAGGAGGGGGAGGGGAAGCAGGCACTGGGGGGGCATATACCTGGCACTTGGGGCATATACCTGGCACTGGGGGGGAAGCAGGCACTGTGGGGGAATATCTGGCACTGGGGGGGGCATATACCTGGCACTGGGGGCATATACCTGGCACTGGGGGCATATACCTGGCACTGGGGGCATATACCTGGCACTGGGGGGGAAGCAGGCACTGTGGGGGAATATCTGGCACTGGGGGGGCATATACCTGGCACTGGGGGCATATACCTGGCACTGTGGGGGAATATCTGGCACTGGGGGCATATACCTGGCACTGGGGGGGAATATCTGGCACTGGGGGGGAAGCAGGCACTGTGGGGGAATATCTGGCACTGGGGGGGGGGCATATACCTGGCACTGGGGGCATATACCTGGCACTGTGGGGGAAGATATGGCACTGGGGGCATATACCTGGCACTGGGGGGAATATCTGGCACTGGGGGCATATACCTGGCACTGTGGGGGAAGATCTGGCACTGGGGGCATATACCTGGCACTGTGGGGGAAGATCTGGCACTGGGGGCATATACCTGGCACTGTGGGGGAAGATCTGGCACTGGGGGCATATACCTGGCACTGTGGGGGAAGATCTGGCACTGGGGGCATATACCTGGCACTGTGGGGGAATATTTGGCACTGAGGGGAGCAGGCACTGAGGGGGCATATGTGGCACTGTGGGGGAATATCTGGCACTGGGGGCATATACCTGGCACTGTGGGGGAATATCTGGCACTGGGTGCATATACCTGGCACTGTGGGGGAATATCTGGCACTGGGAGCATATGTGGCACTGGGAGCACGGCCCTAGCAACAAGCACTACCCCCTAGCAACGAGCATGACACCCAGTGCATGAAACCCCTGGCAACGAGCATGACACCCTGAGCATGAAAACCCCTGGCACCGTGCATGGAACCAAGAGCATGAAACCCCTGGCAACGAGCAGGTAATTTAAAAGTAATTGGAAGCCTTACTGTAGAACTTAATGTGTAATGGGCATTACGGTGTGTGGTATACTATATCACGGGCATTGTGTGGTATGTGGTATGATGTCTCAGGGTCACTGCAGTGTTTGGCATAATGTATCACGGACATTGCGGTGTGTGTCATAATGTGTCAGGTATTACGGTATGTTGTATACTATATCACGGGCATTGTGGTATGTGGTATAATGTCTCAGGATCATTGTGGTGTGTGTCATAATGTGTCACAGACATTGTATGTGCTATAATGTATCAGGGGCATTGCAGTGTGTAGCATAATGTATAACGGGCATTGCGATTCCTGTCATAATGTGTCACAGGCATTACGGTGTGTGGCATAATGTGTCGGGGGCACTATGGTGTGTGCATATTGTGTCATGTGCATTATTGTGCGTGGAATAATGTCTAAGGGCCATTGCAGTATGTGGCATAATGTATACTGGGCATTACTATAAGGAGGAAAAATGACAAATAATGTAAGAGGCATGAATCAGGATTATTTTTCTTTCCTGTGGTGGCTAACGTCTGGGCGTGCAGGTTGCAAAACTGGGGTATAAGGTAGTCTTTTCCTGCAAGGCCACGCCCCTTTACGTGAAGCCACGCCCATGTCAACAAAGCCACACACCCTTTTTGGCGGCACACGCATATTTGTCCCTTTACTAGTGCCAATTATGGGGGGTATGGGGGGGGGGGGGCGCCGAAGGAATTTTTGGCTTGGGGGAGAAAAATTTCTAGTTACGCCACTGGGACACCCAATAATATGTATGTTGTCTATTGTTTATTATATGTTTTGCTTCACATGGGGTGGTGTGTCCACTTTATTTGGACACATACTGTGTGTAACAGGAAGATATTTTGTGTATTTTTTTGTGTATGTTTATGTATTTTTATGTGTATTGTGTTAACTTTTTACTAGCGGGTCTCCTGATACTGTCAGCACCTTTTGTCTTAGTACTATAAGTCTGAAATGGTTGATCTTTACCATGCTTTATATTCCCACCAGTATCATTATACCTGTGGGGTTTACGGTGCTTGCAGTAAAAATATAAAAATTTTTTTCCAAGGTTCTAGAAAATTATACAATTAGCTATTGAACAAAAAGGTTTTTACACTGTTAAGCTATTGTTTCCCAGCAGCGCTAGATGTAAGGTATAAGCGCTGTACACATAATCCTTATGCCATAGTACTCAAGAAAGTGGCTGTGAATATTAGAGATGAGCGCCTGAAATTTTTCGGGTTTTGTGTTTTGGTTTTGGGTTCGGTTCCGCGGCCGTGTTTTGGGTTCGAACGCGTTTTGGCAAAACCTCACCGAATTTTTTTTGTCGGATTCGGGTGTGTTTTGGATTCGGGTGTTTTTTTCAAAAAACACTAAAAAACAGCTTAAATCATAGAATTTGGGGGTCATTTTGATCCCAAAGTATTATTAACCTCAAAAACCATAATTTACACTCATTTTCAGTCTATTCTGAATACCTCACACCTCACAATATTATTTTTAGTCCTAAAATTTGCACCGAGGTCGCTGTGTGAGTAAGATAAGCGACCCTAGTGGCCGACACAAACACCGGGCCCATCTAGGAGTGGCACTGCAGTGTCACGCAGGATGTCCCTTCCAAAAAACCCTCCCCAAACAGCACATGACGCAAAGAAAAAAAGAGGCGCAATGAGGTAGCTGTGTGAGTAAGATTAGCGACCCTAGTGGCCGACACAAACACCGGGCCCATCTAGGAGTGGCACTGCAGTGTCACGCAGGATGTCCCTTCCAAAAAACCCTCCCCAAACAGCACATGACGCAAAGAAAAAAAGAGGCGCAATGAGGTAGCTGTGTGAGTAAGATTAGCGACCCTAGTGGCCGACACAAACACCGGGCCCATCTAGGAGTGGCACTGCAGTGTCACGCAGGATGTCCCTTCCAAAAAACCCTCCCCAAACAGCACATGACGCAAAGAAAAAAAGAGGCGCAATGAGGTAGCTGACTGTGTGAGTAAGATTAGCGACCCTAGTGGCCGACACAAACACCGGGCCCATTTAGGAGTGGCACTGCAGTGTCACGCAGGATGTCCCTTCCAAAAACCCCTCCCCAATCAGCACATGATGCAAAGAAAAAGAAAAGAAAAAAGAGATGCAAGATGGAATTGTCCTTGGGCCCTCCCACCCACCCTTATGTTGTATAAACAAAACAGGACATGCACACTTTAACCAACCCATCATTTCAGTGACAGGGTCTGCCACACGACTGTGACTGATATGACCGGTTGGTTTGGACCCCCCCCAAAAAAGAAGCAATTAATCTCTCCTTGCATAAACTGGCTCTACAGAGGCAAGATGTCCACCTCATCATCACCCTCCGATATATCACCGTGTACATCCCCCTCCTCACAGATTATCAATTCGTCCCCACTGGAATCCACCATCTCAGCTCCCTGTGTACTTTGTGGAGGCAATTGCTGCTGGTCAATGTCTCCGCGGAGGAATTGATTATAATTCATTTTAATGAACATCATCTTCTCCACATTTTCTGGATGTAACCTCGTACGCCGATTGCTGACAAGGTGAGCGGCGGCACTAAACACTCTTTCGGAGTACACACTTGTGGGAGGGCAACTTAGGTAGAATAAAGCCAGTTTGTGCAAGGGCCTCCAAATTGCCTCTTTTTCCTGCCAGTATAAGTACGGACTGTGTGACGTGCCTACTTGGATGCGGTCACTCATATAATCCTCCACCATTCTATCAATGTTGAGAGAATCATATGCAGTGACAGTAGACGACATGTCCGTAATCGTTGTCAGGTCCTTCAGTCCGGACCAGATGTCAGCATCAGCAGTCGCTCCAGACTGCCCTGCATCACCGCCAGCGGGTGGGCTCGGAATTCTGAGCCTTTTCCTCGCACCCCCAGTTGCGGGAGAATGTGAAGGAGGAGATGTTGACAGGTCGCGTTCCGCTTGACTTGACAATTTTGTCACCAGCAGGTCTTTCAACCCCAGCAGACTTGTGTCTGCCGGAAAGAGAGATCCAAGGTAGGCTTTAAATCTAGGATCGAGCACGGTGGCCAAAATGTAGTGCTCTGATTTCAACAGATTGACCACCCGTGAATCCTTGTTAAGCGAATTAAGGGCTCCATCCACAAGTCCCACATGCCTAGCGGAATCGCTCCGTGTTAGCTCCTCCTTCAATGTCTCCAGCTTCTTCTGCAAAAGCCTGATGAGGGGAATGACCTGACTCAGGCTGGCAGTGTCTGAACTGACTTCACGTGTGGCAAGTTCAAAGGGCATCAGAACCTTGCACAACGTTGAAATCATTCTCCACTGCGCTTGAGACAGGTGCATTCCACCTACTATATCGTGCTCAATTGTATAGGCTTGAATGGCCTTTTGCTGCTCCTCCAACCTCTGAAGCATATAGAGGGTTGAATTCCACCTCGTTACCACTTCTTGCTTCAGATGATGGCAGGGCAGGTTCAGTAGTTTTTGGTGGTGCTCCAGTCTTCTGTACGTGGTGCCTGTACGCCGAAAGTGTCCCGCAATTCTTCTGGCCACCGACAGCATCTCTTGCACGCCCCTGTCGTTTTTTAAAAAATTCTGCACCACCAAATTCAAGGTATGTGCAAAACATGGGACGTGCTGGAATTTGCCCATATTTAATGCACACACAATATTGCTGGCGTTGTCCGATGCCACAAATCCACAGGAGAGTCCAATTGGGGTAAGCCATTCCGCGATGATCTTCCTCAGTTGCCGTAAGAGGTTTTCAGCTGTGTGCGTATTCTGGAAACCGGTGATACAAAGCGTAGCCTGCCTAGGAAAGAGTTGGCGTTTGCGAGATGCTGCTACTGGTGCCGCCGCTGCTGTTCTTGCGGCGGGAGTCCATACATCTACCCAGTGGGCTGTCACAGTCATATAGTCCTGACCCTGCCCTGCTCCACTTGTCCACATGTCCGTGGTTAAGTGGACATTGGGTACAGCTGCATTTTTTAGGACACTGGTGACTCTTTTTCCTAGGTCTGTGTACATTTTCGGTATCGCCTGCCTAGAGAAATGGAACCTAGATGGTATTTGGTACCGGGGACACAGTACCTCCAACAAGTCTCTAGTTGGCTCTGCAGTAATGATGGATACCGGAACCACGTTTCTCACCACCCAGGATGCCAAGGCCTCAGTTATCCGCTTTGCAGTAGGATGACTGCTGTGATATTTCATCTTCCTCGCAAAGGACTGTTGAACAGTCAATTGCTTACTGGAAGTAGTACAAGTGGGCTTACGACTTCCCCTCTGGGATGACCATCGACTCCCAGCGGCAACAACAGCAGCGCCAGCAGCAGTAGGCGTTACACGCAAGGATGCATCGGAGGAATCCCAGGCAGGAGAGGACTCGTCAGAATTGCCAGTGACATGGCCTGCAGGACTATTGGCATTCCTGGGGAAGGAGGAAATTGACACTGAGGGAGTTGGTGGGGTGGTTTGCGTGAGCTTGGTTACAAGAGGAAGGGATTTACTGGTCAGTGGACTGCTTCCGCTGTCACCCAAAGTTTTTGAACTTGTCACTGACTTATTATGAATGCGCTGCAGGTGACGTATAAGGAGGATGTTCCGAGGTGGTTAACGTCCTTACCCCTACTTATTACAGCTTGACAAAGGGAACACACGGCTTGACACCTGTTGTCCGCATTTCTGGTGAAATACCTCCACACCGAAGAGCTGATTTTTTTGGTATTTTCACCTGGCATGTCAACGGCCATATTCCTCCCACGGACAACAGGTGTCTCCCCGGGTGCCTGACTTAAACAAACCACCTCACCATCAGAATCCTCCTGGTCAATTTCCTCCCCAGCGCCAGCAACACCCATATCCTCCTCATCCTGGTGTACTTCAACACTGACATCTTCAATCTGACTATCAGGAACTGGACTGCGGGTGCTCCTTCCAGCACTTGCAGGGGGCGTGCAAATGGTGGAAGGCGCATGCTCTTCACGTCCAGTGTTGGGAAGGTCAGGCATCGCAACCGACACAATTGGACTCTCCTTGTGGATTTGGGATTTCGAAGAATGCACAGTTCTTTGCTGTGCTGCTTTTGCCAGCTTGAGTCTTTTCATTTTTCTAGCGAGAGGCTGAGTGCTTCCATCCTCATGTGAAGCTGAACCACTAGCCATGAACATAGGCCAGGGCCTCAGCCGTTCCTTGCCACTCCGTGTCGTAAATGGCATATTGGCAAGTTTACGCTTCTCCTCCGACAATTTTATTTTAGGTTTTGGAGTCCTTTTTTTTCTGATATTTGGTGTTTTGGATTTGACATGCTCTGTACTATGACATTGGGCATCGGCCTTGGCAGACGACGTTGCTGGCATTTCATCGTCTCGGCCATGACTAGTGGCAGCAGCTTCAGCACGAGGTGGAAGTGGATCTTGATCTTTCCCTAATTTTGGAACCTCAACATTTTTGTTCTCCATATTTTAATAGGCACAACTAAAAGGCACCTCAGGTAAACAATGGAGATGGATACTAGTATACAATTATGGACTGCCTGCCGAGTGCAGACACAGAGGTAGCCACAGCCGTGAACTACCGTACTGTACTGTGTCTGCTGCTAATATAGACTGGTTGATAAAGAGATGTCTATGTAACTATGTATGTATAAAGAAGAAAGAAAAAAAAACCACGGTTAGGTGGTATACAATTATGGACGGACTGCCTGCCGAGTGCCGACACAGAGGTAGCCACAGCCGTGAACTACCGCACTGTACTGTGTCTGCTGCTAATATATAGACTGGTTGATAAAGAGATAGTATACTCGTAACTAGTATGTATGTATAAAGAAAGAAAAAAAAACCACGGTTAGGTGGTATATACAATTATGGACGGGCTGCCGAGTGCCGACACAGAGGTAGCCACAGCCGTGAACTACCGCACTGTACTGTGTCTGCTGCTAATATATAGACTGGTTGATAAAGAGATAGTATACTCGTAACTAGTATGTATGTATAAAGAAAGAAAAAAAAACCACGGTTAGGTGGTATATACAATTATGGACGGGCTGCCGAGTGCCGACACAGAGGTAGCCACAGCCGTGAACTACCGCACTGTACTGTGTCTGCTGCTAATATAGACTGGTTGATAAAGAGATAGTATACTCGTAACTAGTATGACTATAAAGAAAGAAAAAAAAACCACGGTTAGGTGGTATATACAATTATGGACGGGCTGCCGAGTGCCGACACAGAGGTAGCCACAGCTGTGAACTACCGCACTGTACTGTGTCTGCTGCTAATATAGACTGGTTGATAAAGAGATAGTATACTCGTAACTAGTATGACTATAAAGAAAGAAAAAAAAACCACGGTTAGGTGGTATATACAATTATGGACGGGCTGCCGAGTGCCGACACAGAGGTAGCCACAGCCGTGAACTACCGCACTGTACTGTGTCTGCTGCTAATATATAGAATGGTTGATAAAGAGATAGTATACTCGTAACTAGTATGTATGTATAAAGAAAGAAAAAAAAACCACGGTTAGGTGGTATATACAATTATGGACGGGCTGCCGAGTGCCGACACAGAGGTAGCCACAGCCGTGAACTACCGCACTGTACTGTGTCTGCTGCTAATATATAGACTGGTTGATAAAGAGATAGTATACTCGTAACTAGTATGTATGTATAAAGAAAGAAAAAAAAACCACGGTTAGGTGGTATATACAATTATGGACGGGCTGCCGAGTGCCGACACAGAGGTAGCCACAGCCGTGAACTACCGCACTGTACTGTGTCTGCTGCTAATATATAGACTGGTTGATAAAGAGATAGTATACTCGTAACTAGTATGTATGTATAAAGAAAGAAAAAAAAACCACGGTTAGGTATATACAATTATGGACGGGCTGCCGAGTGCCGACACAGAGGTAGCCACAGCCGTGAACTACCGCACTGTACTGTGTCTGCTGCTAATATAGACTGGTTGATAAAGAGATAGTATACTCGTAACTAGTATGTATGTATAAAGAAAGAAAAAAAAACCACGGTTAGGTGGTATATACAATTATGGACGGGCTGCCGAGTGCCGACACAGAGGTAGCCACAGCCGTGAACTACCGCACTGTACTGTGTCTGCTGCTAATATATAGACTGGTTGATAAAGAGATAGTATACTCGTAACTAGTATGTATGTATAAAGAAAGAAAAAAAAACCACGGTTAGGTGGTATATACAATTATGGACGGGCTGCCGAGTGCCGACACAGAGGTAGCCACAGCCGTGAACTACCGCACTGTACTGTGTCTGCTGCTAATATATAGACTGGTTGATAAAGAGATAGTATACTCGTAACTAGTATGTATGTATAAAGAAAGAAAAAAAAACCACGGTTAGGTGGTATATACAATTATGGACGGGCTGCCGAGTGCCGACACAGAGGTAGCCACAGCCGTGAACTACCGCACTGTACTGTGTCTGCTGCTAATATATAGACTGGTTGATAAAGAGATAGTATACTCGTAACTAGTATGTATGTATAAAGAAAGAAAAAAAAACCACGGTTAGGTATATACAATTATGGACGGGCTGCCGAGTGCCGACACAGAGGTAGCCACAGCCGTGAACTACCGCACTGTACTGTGTCTGCTGCTAATATAGACTGGTTGATAAAGAGATAGTATACTCGTAACTAGTATGTATGTATAAAGAAAGAAAAAAAAACCACGGTTAGGTGGTATATACAATTATGGACGGGCTGCCGAGTGCCGACACAGAGGTAGCCACAGCCGTGAACTACCGCACTGTACTGTGTCTGCTGCTAATATATAGACTGGTTGATAAAGAGATAGTATACTCGTAACTAGTATGTATGTATAAAGAAAGAAAAAAAAACCACGGTTAGGTGGTATATACAATTATGGACGGGCTGCCGAGTGCCGACACAGAGGTAGCCACAGCCGTGAACTACCGCACTGTACTGTGTCTGCTGCTAATATATAGACTGGTTGATAAAGAGATAGTATACTCGTAACTAGTATGTATGTATAAAGAAAGAAAAAAAAAACCACGGTTAGGTGGTATATACAATTATGGACGGGCTGCCGAGTGCCGACACAGAGGTAGCCACAGCCGTGAACTACCGCACTGTACTGTGTCTGCTGCTAATATAGACTGGTTGATAAAGAGATAGTATACTACTAATATTATATATACTGGTGGTCAGGTCACTGGTCACTAGTCACACTGGCAGTGGCACTCCTGCAGCAAAAGTGTGCACTGTTTAATTTTAATATAATATTATGTACTCCTGGCTCCTGCTATAACCTATAACTGGCACTGCAGTGCTCCCCAGTCTCCCCCACAATTATAAGCTGTGTGAGCTGAGCACAGTCAGATATATATATACATTGATGCAGCACACTGGGCTGAGCAGTGCACACAGATATGGTATGTGACTGAGTCACTGTGTGTATCGTTTTTTTCAGGCAGAGAACGGATATATTAAATAAAACAAACAACTGCACTGTCTGGTGGTCACTGTGGTCGTCAGTCACTAAACTCTGCACTCTCTTCTACAGTATCACAGCCTCAGGTCAATCTCTCTCTCTCTCTCTCAACCCTAATCTAAATGGAGAGGACGCCAGCCACGTCCTCTCCCTATCAATCTCAATGCACGTGTGAAAATGGCGGCGACGCGCGGCTCCTTATATAGAATCCGAGTCTCGCGATAGAATCCGAGCCTCGCGAGAATCCGACAGCGTCATGATGACGTTCGGGCGCGCTCGGGTTAACCGAGCAAGGCGGGAAGATCCGAGTCGTTCGGACCCGTGAAAAAAAACATGAAGTTCGGGCGGGTTCGGATTCAGAGAAACCGAACCCGCTCATCTCTAGTGAATATATACACAGCACTTTCCCGTTTTGTATCCAAGGCAACCGTTGTCATGGTGTTCTTCAGTGCCCAGTGTTATCGTACAGCCGCAATCGGAAGTGACGCGGGTACGTAATGCGGAAGTGCTGTGCGTTCCAGCCGCGCTTGGTGGAATGCACGCGAGCGGTCTGTGCCGGGTGTGTGTCGGCGGAACACGGGAAAGGTGTTTGATTAGGGGTGGCCCTGCACACACCGTATGAAGCTGAGTGCGTTCCATTTGAACACAATGGAACGCACGCTGATACAATCCCAGCTGCTCTTTATGTTTGATTAAGGACCAGCCTGGTTGTTGGTAAGTGCTATTGGTATAGGGGTGTTCTTGTCTTTTTGTCCCTATGAGGGGATTAGATATATTGTGTTGATGGTGTAAATTGCCCCTTTCCATTTTTGGAAGGCTCCATGTATTTAATTAGCTAATTGAAAATGCTGCCTGTCATGAAGGTGCTGGGGGTATTTAGTAGTGATGAGCGGGTTCGGTTTCTCGGAATCCGAACCCGCCGAACTTCAGCTTTTTTTACACGGGGCCGAGCAGGCTCGGATCCTCCCGCCTTGCTCGGTTAACCCGAGCGCGCCCGAACGTCATCATCCCGCTGTCGGATTCTCGCGAGGCTCGGATTCTATCGCGAGACTCGGATTCTATATAAGGAGCCGCGCGTCGCCGCCATTTTCACACGTGCATTGAGATTGATAGGGAGAGGACGTGGCTGGCGTCCTCTCCGTTTATAGAGAAGAGAGTAGAGAGTTAGAGACACTATTTACTAATTTTGGGGAGCATATTAGGACTGGAGTACTACTACTTGCTGATAGTGTGACCAGTGACCATTGACCACCAGTTTAATTAATCCGTTCTCTGCCTGAAAAAAAACGATACACAGTGTGACACAGTCACATACCATATCTGTGCTCAGCCTCAGTGTGCTGCATCATCATATGTAATACTGTATATCTGACTGTGCTGAGTGCTCACTGCTCACACAGCTTAATTGTGGGGGAGACTGGGGAGCAGTTAGAGCAGGAGTACATAAATAATATATTTTAAGTACAGTGCACACTTTTGCTGCCAGAGTGCCACACTGCCAGTGTGACTGACCAGTGACCACACTGACCACCAGTATATTGTGATTGTCTGCTTAGGACGGAGTACTACTTGCTGATAGTGTGACCAGTGACCACCACCAGTTTAATTAATCCGTTCTCTGCCTGAAAAAAAACGATACACAGTGTGACACAGTCACATACCATATCTGTGCTCAGCCCAGTGTGCTGCATCATATGTAATACTGTATATCATTATCTGACTGTGCTGAGTGCTCACTGCTCACACAGCTTAATTGTGGGGGAGACTGGGGAGCAGTTATAGCAGGAGTACATATTTTAAGTACAGTGCACACTTTTGCTGCCAGAGTGCCACTGCCAGTGTGACTGACCAGTGACCACTGACCACCAGTATATTGTGATTGTCTGCTGACCACCAGTATATTGTGATTGTCTGCCTGAAAAAGTTAAACACTCGTCGTGTGGTGTTTTTATAAACGCATTCTGCAGACAGTGTCCAGCAGGTCCGTCATTACATAATATATACCTGTCCGGCTGCAGTACTAGTGTGATATATATATATTTTAATTTTATCTCATTATCATCCAGTCTATATTAGCAGCAGACACAGTACGGTAGTCCACGGCTGTAGCTACCTCTGTGTCGGCAGTCGCTCGTCCATCCATAATTGTATACCACCTACCCGTGGTTTTTTTTTTTCTATCTTCTTGATACTAGTAGCTTACTTTAGGTGTCTGCAGTGCTGACAGACAGTGTCCAGCAGGTCCGTCATTACATAATATATACCTGTCTGGCTGCAGTACTAGCGTGATATATATATATATTTTAATTTTATCTCATTATCATCCAGTCTATATTAGCAGCAGACACAGTACGGTAGTCCACGGCTGTAGCTACCTCTGTGTCGGCAGTCGCTCGTCCATTCATAATTGTATGCCACCTACCCGTGGTTTTTTTTTTTATCTTCTTGATACTAGTAGCTTACTTTAGGAGTCTGCAGGGCTGACAGACAGTGTCCAGCAGGTCCGTCATTACATAATATATACCTGTCCGGCTGCAGTACTAGTGTGATATATATATATATATTTTAATTTTATCTCATTATCATCCAGTCTATATTAGCAGCAGACACAGTACGGTAGTCCACGGCTGTAGCTACCTCTGTGTTGGCAGTCGCTCGTCATCCATAAGTATACTAGTATCCATCCATCTCCATTGTTTACCTGAGGTGCCTTTTAGTTGTGCCTATTAAAATATGGAGAACAAAAATGTTGAGGTTCCAAAAATAGGGAAAGATCAAGATCCACTTCCACCTCGTGCTGAAGCTGCTGCCACTAGTCATGGCCGAGACGATGAAATTCCATCAACGTCGTCTGCCAAGGCCGATGCCCAATGTCATAGTACAGAGCATGTAAAATCCAAAACACCAAATATCAGTAAAAAAAGGACTCAAAAATCTAAAATAAAATTGTCGGAGGAGAAGCGTAAACTTGCCAATATGCCATTTACCACACGGAGTGGCAAGGAACGGCTGAGGCCCTGGCCTATGTTCATGGCTAGTGGTTCAGCTTCACATGAGGATGGAAGCACTCAGCCTCTCGCTAGAAAAATGAAAAGACTCAAGCTGGCAAAAGCATAGCAAAGAACTGTGCGTTCTTCGAAATCCCAAATCCACAAGGAGAGTCCAATTGTGTCGGTTGCGATGCCTGACCTTCCCAACACTGGACGTGAAGAGCATGCGCCTTCCACCATTTGCACGCCCCCTGCAAGTGCTGGAAGGAGCACCCGCAGTCCAGTTCCTGATAGTCAGATTGAAGATGTCAGTGTTGAAGTACACCAGGATGAGGAGGATATGGGTGTTGCTGGCGCTGGGGAGGAAATTGACAAGGAGGATTCTGATGGTGAGGTGGTTTGTTTAAGTCAGGCACCCGGGGAGACACCTGTTGTCCGTGGGAGGAATATGGCCATTGACATGCCTGGTGAAAATACCAAAAAAATCAGCTCTTCGGTGTGGAAGTATTTCAACAGAAATGCGGACAACATTTGTCAAGCCGTGTGTTGCCTTTGTCAAGCTGTAATAAGTAGGGGTAAGGACGTTAACCACCTCGGAACATCCTCCCTTATACGTCACCTGCAGCGCATTCATAATAAGTCAGTGACAAGTTCAAAAACTTTGGGCGACAGCGGAAGCAGTCCACTGACCAGTAAATCCCATCCTCTTGTAACCAAGCTCACGCAAACCACCCCACCAACTCCCTCAGTGTCAATTACCTCCTTCCCCAGGAATGCCAATAGTCCTGCAGGCCATGTCACTGGCAATTCTGACGAGTCCTCTCCTGCCTGGGATTCCTCCGATGCATCCTTGCGTGTAACGCCTACTGCTGCTGGCGCTGCTGTTGTTGCTGCTGGGAGTCGATGGTCATCCCAGAGGGGAAGTCGTAAGACCACTTTTACTACTTCCACCAAGCAATTGACTGTCCAACAGTCCTTTGCGAGGAAGATGAAATATCACAGCAGTCATCCTGCTGCAAAGCGGATAACTGAGGCCTTGGCATCCTGGGTGGTGAGAAACGTGGTTCCGGTATCCATCATTACTGCAGAGGCAACTAGAGACTTGTTGGAGGTACTGTGTCCCCGGTACCAAATACCATCTAGGTTCCATTTCTCTAGGCAGGCGATACCGAAAATGTACACAGACCTCAGAAAAAGAGTCACCAGTGTCCTAAAAAATGCAGCTGTACCCAATGTCCACTTAACCACGGACATGTGGACAAGTGGAGCAGGGCAGGGTCAGGACTATATGACTGTGACAGCCCACTGGGTAGATGTATGGACTCCCGCCGCAAGAACAGCAGCGGCGGCACCAGTAGCAGCATCTCGCAAATGCCAACTCTTTCCTAGGCAGGCTACGCTGTGTATCACCGGTTTCCAGAATACGCACACAGCTGAAAACCTCTTACGGCAACTGAGGAAGATCATTGCGGAATGGCTTACCCCAATTGGACTCTCCTGTGGATTTGTGGCATCGGACAACGCCAGCAATATTGTGTGTGCATTAAATATGGGCAAATTCCAGCACGTCCCATGTTTTGCACATACCTTGAATTTGGTGGTGCAGAATTATTTAAAAAACGAGAGGGGCGTGCAAGAGATGCTGTCGGTGGCCAGAAGAATTGCGGGACACTTTCGGCGTACAGGCACCACGTACAGAAGACTGGAGCAACACCAAAAACGCCTGAACCTGCCCTGCCATCATCTGAAGCAAGAAGTGGTAACGAGGTGGAATTCAACCCTCTATATGCTTCAGAGGTTGGAGGAGCAGCAAAAGGCCATTCAAGCCTATACAACTGAGCACGATATAGGAGGTGGAATGCACCTGTCTCAAGCGCAGTGGAGAATGATTTCAACGTTGTGCAAGGTTCTGCAACCTTTTGAACTTGCCACACGTGAAGTCAGTTCAGACACTGCCAGCCTGAGTCAGGTCATTCCCCTCATAAGGCTTTTGCAGAAGAAGCTGGAGACATTGAAGGAGGAGCTAACACAGAGCGATTCCGCTAGGCATGTGGGACTTGTGGATGGAGCCCTTAATTAGCTTAACAAGGATTCACGGGTGGTCAATCTGTTGAAATCAGAGCACTACATTTTGGCCACCGTGCTCGATCCTAGATTTAAAACCTACCTTGGATCTCTCTTTCCGGCAGATTCAAGTCTGCTGGGGTTCAAAGACCTGCTGGTGAGAAAATTGTCAAGTCAAGCGGAACGCGACCTGTCAACATCTCCTCCTTCACATTCTCCCGCAACTGGGGGTGCGAGGAAAAGGCTCAGAATTCCGAGCCCACCCGCTGGCGGTGATGCAGGGCAGTCTGGAGCGACTGCTGATGCTGACATCTGGTCCGGACTGAAGGACCTGCCAACGATTACGGACATGTCGTCTACTGGCACTGCATATGATTCTCTCCCCATTGAAAGAATGGTGGAGGATTATATGAGTGACCGCATCCAAGTAGGCACGTCAGACAGTCCGTACTTATACTGGCAGGAAAAAGAGGCAATTTGGAGGCCCTTGCACAAACTGGCTTTATTCTACCTAAGTTGCCCTCCCACAAGTGTGTACTCCGAAAGAGTGTTTAGTGCCGCCGCTCACCTTGTCAGCAATCGGCGTACGAGGTTACTTCCAGAAAATGTGGAGAAGATGATGTTCATTAAAATTAATTATAATCAATTCCTCCGTGGAGACATTGACCAGCAGCAATTGCCTCCACAAAGTACACAGGGAGCTGAGATGGTGGATTCCAGTGGGGACGAATTGATAATCTGTGAGGAGGGGGATGTACACGGTGATATATCGGAGGATGATGATGAGGTGGACATCTTGCCTCTGTAGAGCCAGTTTGTGCAAGGAGAGATTAATTGCTTCTTTTTTGGTGGGGGTCCAAACCAACCCGTCATTTCAGTCACAGTCGTGTGGCAGACCCTGTCACTGAAATGATGGGTTGGTTAAAGTGTGCATGTCCTGTTTATACAACATAAGGGTGGGTGGGAGGGCCCAAGGACAATTCCATCTTGCACCTCTTTTTTCTTTAATTTTTCTTTGCATCATGTGCTGTTTGGGGAGTATTTTTTTGATGGGCCATCCTGCGTGACACTGCAGTGCCACTCCTAGATGGGCCAGGTGTTTGTGTCGGCCACTAGGGTCGCTTAGCTTACTCACACAGCTACCTCATTGCGCCTCTTTTTTTTCTTCTTTGCGTCATGTGCTGTTTGGGGAGTGTTTTTTGAAGGGCCATCCTGCGTGACACTGCAGTGCCACTCCTAGATGGGCCAGGTGTTTGTGTCGGCCACTAGGGTCGCTTAGCTTACTCACACAGCTACCTCATTGCGCCTCTTTTTTTCTTTGCGTCATGTGCTGTTTGGGGAGTAGTTTTTTGAAGGGCCAGCCTGAGTGACACTGCAGTGCCACTCCTAGATGGGCCAGGTGTTTGTGTCGGCCACTAGGGTCGCTTAGCTTACTCACACAGCTACCTCATTGCGCCTCTTTTTTTCTTTGCGTCATGTGCTGTTTGGGGGGTGTTTTTTGGAAGGGCCATCCTGCGTGACACTGCAGTGCCACTCCTAGATGGGCCAGGTGTTTGTGTCGGCCACTTGGGTCGTTGAGCTTAGTCACACAGCTACCTCATTGCGCCTCTTTTTTTCTTTGCGTCATGTGCTGTTTGGGGAGTGTTTTTTGGAAGGGCCATCCTGCGTGACACTGCAGTGCCACTCCTAGATGGGCCAGGTGTTTGTGTCGGCCACTTGGGTCGTTGAGCTTAGTCACACAGCTACCTCATTGCGCCTCTTTTTTTCTTTGCGTCATGTGCTGTTTGGGGAGTGTTTTTTGGAAGGGCCATCCTGTGTGACACTGCAGTGCCACTCCTAGATGGGCCAGGTGTTTGTGTCGGCCACTTGGGTCGTTGAGCTTAGTCACACAGCTACCTCATTGCGCCTCTTTTTTTCTTTGCGTCATGTGCTGTTTGGGGAGTGTTTTTTGGAAGGGCCATCCTGCGTGACACTGCAGTGCCACTCCTAGATGGGCCAGGTGTTTGTGTCGGCCACTTGGGTCGTTGAGCTTAGTCACACAGCTACCTCATTGCGCCTCTTTTTTTCTTTGCGTCATGTGCTGTTTGGGGAGTGTTTTTTGGAAGGGCCATCCTGCGTGACACTGCAGTGCCACTCCTAGATGGGCCAGGTGTTTGTGTCGGCCACTTGGGTCGCTTAGCTTAGTCATCCAGCGACCTCGGTGCAAATTTTAGGACTAAAAATAATATTGTGAGGTGTGAGGTGTTCAGAATAGACTGAAAATGAGTGGAAATTATGGTTTTTGAGGTTAATAATACTTTGGGATCAAAATGACCCCCAAATTCTATGATTTAAGCTGTTTTTTAGGGTTTTTTGAAAAAAACACCCAAATCCAAAACACACCCGAATCCGACAAAAAAAATTCGGTGAGGTTTTGCCAAAACGCGTTCGAACCCAAAACACGGCCGCGGAACCGAACCCAAAACCAAAACACAAAACCCGAAAAATTTCAAGTGCACATCCCTAGTATTTAGGAGACCTGCTAGGCATTGATCACTTGATATTGGTGCATATGAACAGATGTAACCTGCTGTGTATGCTGTATCTGTTACAATTTCCTGATGATGATACTGAGGGATCGAAACCGAAACGTTGAACAATTGAATTATCTGTTTGAAACATTATTCTGATAAGTATGCATTAAAATTCAATGCTTTTTTTAAATGCAAATCTCTGGTGAGTGCCCCTTTATATTGGTTTTCTCTCTCTCTCTCTCTCTCTCTCTCTCTCTCTCTCTCTATATATATATATATATATATATATATATATAATTTTTTTATTTTTTTTACACAAAGATTTTTCTCAGCGCCAGAAACATGTCCAGTATACCAGTTACCACAATGTTTCTAATTGACACGCCCCCCACTTAAGTATATTGGGGTGTCTACTCCAACACTAAGTATAAGCAAGCGGTGGATGAGTTGCCTGCAGAAATTTATATATGTTAAACACAGATAGGGTATTGTGGGCGACCTCCGGTGTTGTGAATTATATAAACCGACTATAATAGTATGTAAAAAGTATAACACATATTTATTAAACACAGTAAGTATTGTGTTTAATAAATATTTGTTATACTTTTTACATACTATTATAGTTGGTTTATATAATTCACGACACCGGATATCGCCCACGATACCCTATCTGTGTTTATTGTATATGTGTATATATATATATATAGATAGATAGATAGATAGATAGATAGATAGATAGATAGATAGATAGATAGATAAAGGCAGCGGCACTCCGGTAAAAGTTAAAACCTGTTCACGCCTTGACAAAGGGGCTACGAGCCCCGAAACGTTGGCCCTATGTGACCACTTTTTTTTATTCCACACTAAAATCATCTTTTAACGTTTACTGAAGTGCCACTGCCTTTTTCCACGTTTATTTCATTACCAATTTGTGGAGGGCACCCGGGATTACTTGCGGAGGGCACCCGGGATTATAATTTAAAAAACAATAATACTGGATTTTATATATATATATATATATATATATATATAAAATCCAGTATTATTGTTTTTTAAATTGTGTACATATATATAACTACACTTTTTTTTTACACATTGCGCCAGGTAGAGCACATTATACACATTGCACCAGGTAGATGACTTTATACACATTGCACCAGGTAGAGCACGTTATACACATTGCACCAGGTAGAAACTCCTATACACATTGGGCCAGGTAAAGCACATTATATACATTGCACCAGGTACAGCATGTTATACACATTGCAACAGGTAGAACCCCTTATACACATTGCGCCAGGTAGAGCATTTAGACACAATGCACCACCGCCCCAGACCCCCAGTCCAAAAACTAGTACAAAAACATTACTAAGGGTTCCATGTGGTGTGATACAGAAGGAGGTCCATGGAGGTGACACCATGAGTTACCATACCGGGTGACACCAACCCTAGTGACGCCTCTGGAGTAATGCATGATACCAGGGGTTTCATGCACTGGGTGTCATGCTTCTTGCCAGGGGTATCTAATGCTCATTGCCAGGGGTGTGCTGCTTGTTGCCAGGTGTTTCATGCACTGGGTGTCATTCTCGTTGCCAGGGGGTAATGCTCATTGCCAGGGGTTTCATATGCTGGGTGTCATGCTCTTTGCCAGAGGGTAATACTTTTTGCCAGGAGTTTCATGCATTGGGGGTCAGGCTCAATGCCAGGGTTGTGTAATGCTTGTTGCCAGGGGTTTTCATGCTGTCGGTGTCATGCTCATTGCTAAGGGTGTAAGGCTGCCACCAGCACTACCCAGCGCTATGCGCTCCCGGGTCCCTGCACTCCCTCACTCTGTCAGGCGCTAGAGGTCAAGTATAACCTCTAGCATCTGTCCCCTCCAGGGTGGCGGCCATTTTGGAAGGGACATTTAGCAGATTGACGTGCAGATGGTTAGTTTGCATGGGAATCTGCACTGAATCAGTGCCAGCGCCCCTGCAGTCCTGCGCCTCCACAGTGGCTGCGGAGGCTGTAGTTAGGCCACTGTTTCATACTGGGATACTGCTATGCTGATTTAACACTTGGTTTAAGTTTAATGCATATTTGCTCATATTCATCTGACTGCGGTATATGAAAATTATTTATTTCACTATAATCCTTGGGGTTTATGTTGCATTTTTATATTTTTGACCTTTTTATCCTATATAGTAAAAGTCTAAGGCTGATCTTCACCTCTGTTATGTGCGCCGTCAGTCACTAGAGGCCGCCCCATGCACCAATTGACTCTTTAGTGTGCTGCACGCTGTCACACCTGAAAGTGATAATGCAGGTAGATGTTAAAGCCTGCTGTCAATTACTGATCTGACTCTTTCACACTCGCTGCATATGGAGAGAGGGTGCTGGGGAGAGAGAGAGAGTGGGGGTAGCTGTTTATTTTTGGTGTGGCCGCTGCCATTTATAACAACCTTTTATATTAAAAATTGACTGGATGTTCTATCCATTCATTTGATTTCCACTTAATGTTAAAGTAATAGGAATATTTATATGAAATGCTGCTCACCTCTGTCGTGCTACTGGCGGCCACTGGAGGGCACCTGATGGAGCTCTGTTTGGGACACAGACACACACACATATGCGCACACACACACACACACACACACACACACACACACACACATACACCCTATGTACACTGCACCCTCCACCATACACTGCACCTATATACCCTTCAGCCCATAGGTGTTTCTATCATAGGTGCAATGTGTGCGGTGCACATGGGCCCCTGGATCCAGGGGGGCCCACACCGCACACATTGCACCCATATTGTTTTAATACTCACCTTTCCGGAGTCTCGCGATGGTAGCTGCAGCCAAGGCAGAAAAAAAATATCACATCCAAAATGGCCACCGTGCATGTGCTTTAGATAATTAGTCTCTGGACTATGGCGGGCCCCATGTTTCTGGAAACTTAGCCCATGTGCAGAAGACTCCAGAACAGTGCCGGTGCCTGTGGTGCCATGGAGAGGAGAGGCCCATCCGAAGTCTGCACACAGGCTCCCTCCTCTCTTAAAATGCCCCTGCTGCAGCCTCATCCTCTTCCATATTCTGCCTCCCCTTTATATACTGTGGGTGGAGAAGGTAAATCAGTCTAGCAGGAAGGGGTAACACCTTGTGTGGTGTGAGTTGTGCGATGACTGGGAGGAGGAGGGGTTATTATTATTATTACATTTTATTTATAAGGCGCCACAAGTTTTTAGCAGCGCCGTACAAAGGACAGTACAAGGAGACAAAACTTAGCATTACCGTAAATAAATAACAAAAATAGAGTACAGGTAACAAAGAGCACCGCAATTCTCAAAACATAATACAGCTTAGATGTAAGTAGCGAGGGAGTAATCATTGTAGTACTTGGGGCTGGCGGCCATAGATAGAGATGAGCCTTCACCAGAAGGAGAAAAAGCAGGTAAAGATGGTCGCTGAGTAGGAGAGAGCTGCGAGTGAAAAGTGTTGAGAAGAGGGCTTTGACAACAAGAGGAAAGAGGGCCCTGTTTTGAAGAGCTAACAATCTAGTGGGGAGGGGCGACAGACAGATGACATGAGGTGCAAGCAAGTGGGAGGAAGCCTGATGGCACTATGTAAGCAAAGCAGAGATGTTCAAGGCATGGGGCAGGGGGATGGAGGAGCAGCCTAAGGACTAGGTTATGCATCGGAGGGGTACACTTTGATGAATAGGTGGGTTTTTAGTGCCCATTTGAAGCTTTGGAAGATCAGGGAGAGTCTAATGGAGCGGCGAGCGCGTTCCACTGAAGGGGTGCAGCACGGGCAAAACTCGTGCATGGGAAGCAGTGACCAGGGCAGAGGAGAGGCGACAGTCATTGGCCGACCGAAGTGCGTGGGAGGGAGTATGAAGGGAGAGGAGGTTGGAGATGTAGGGAGCAGTGGAATTAGAGATGGCCTTGTATGTGAGGGTGAGGATTTTCAAGAGGATTCTACAGGGGAATGGGAGCCAGTGTAGATTTTGTCGAAAGGGAGTGGCAGATGCGAAGCGACGGGAGAGGAAGATGAGCCTAGCTGTGGAGTTGAGGACAGATTGGAGAGGAGTGAGATGGGAGCAAGTGAGGCCAGTGAGGAGAACATTGCAGTAGTCGAGTCATGAGATTACCAGTGAGTGGATGATAAGTTTAGTTGCACTCTGGGAGAGAAATGGCCTGATGCGAGCAATGTTGTGTAGCTGGAATCGATAGGATTGCGCCAGAGCTTGGATTTGGGGTGCAAAAAAGAGGGAGGAGTCAATAGTGACGACCAGGCAGCAGAGTTGGGGAACGGGGGAGATGATTGTGTTGTCAACAGTGATAGAGATATTTGTAGGGGGTGTTGATCTGGCTGGGGGAAAGAAAAAAGTTCAGTTTTGTCCATGTTGAGATTCAGAGAGCTCTCAGACATCCAGGAGGAGATGGCAGAGATGCAACTGGAGACCTGAGAGAGGACAGAGGGGGACAGGTCAGGAGATGAGAGGTTGAGTTGTGTGTCATCAGCATAGGGGTGGTATTGAAGGCCAAAGGAGTTAATGAGCGCACCCAGGGAAGAGGTATACAGAGAGAAAAGAAGGGGGCCTAGGACAGAACTCTGAGGGACACCAACTGGAAGGGTGTGAGGTGGTGCCGGAGGCAGACACAGAGTATTTGCGGTTAGTGAGGTAAGGTAAACCAGTCAAGGATGGTGCTAGAGAGGCCAACGTTTTGGAGTGTGCTGAGGAGGAGAGGATGATCCACGGTATCAAAGGCAGCAGAGAGGTCCAGAAGGATGAGCAGAGAGAAGTGGCCCTTGAATTTGGCTGAAAGCAGGTCATTTGTGACTTTCACCAGGGCAGTCTCAGTGGAGTGGAGTGGGCGAAAGCCAGATTATAGTGGATCAAGGATTAGTCATTCAAGTAGTTTGGAGGTGAATGGGAGAAGAGAGATGGGGCGGTAGCTAGTGAGTGATGAAGGGTCGAGGTTGTTTTTTTTGAGAACAGGTGAGACCAGAGCATGCTTGAATGGTGAGGGAAAGATGCCGGTAGAGAGCAATAGGTTAAAGAGGTAAGCAAGGTGGGAGCAGGCAGTGGGGGAGAGGGTGCGGAGAAGAAGGGAGGAGAGGAGGTCCAAGGTGAAGGTTTAGGCGGGGGGAGGATAAGATGAGGGAGTGGATTTACTTGTTTGAGGTGGGACAGAAGCAGGACAGGGTGGGATAGATGGAGGGGAGGGATGATGGGGGCAGGGGGGCAGCAGAGGGGTGACAGAAGGAGATGTCATTTTGGATAACCTCAATTTTGGAGATGAAGAAGGAAGCAAAGTCAGTAGCAGTGAGAGGGAGGAGGGGAGGGGGGCGAAGGAGAGTGTTGAACGTTTCAAAGAGACAGCATGGACTGGAGTACTGAGAAGAGATGAGTGCTTGGAAAAAGGATTGCTTGGCGAGAGAGAAAAAGAGCAGAGCTGTAGGCGGAGAGAATAAACTTGAAATGGAGGAAGTCCGCCAGAGAGTGAGATCTCACCCAGGAGCGTTCTGCGGAGCGTGAACATATTTGTAGGAATCGTGTTAATTTGGTGTGCCAGGGTTGGGGTTTGGAGCGCGGGGGGTGACAGAGGAGAGGGGGGCCACAGACTCGGGAGCAGCGGTAAGGGAAGAGTTATATAAGGAGGCTGTCTGGTTGGGACAAGTCATAGTGGAAAGAGGAGAGAGGAAAGTCTCGAGGGAGGACAGGATAGCGGGGTTGAGAGATCCGAGATTGCGTCTGGGTTGGTGCTGGGGCTGCAGATGAGGAGGAGGCAGATAACCAGCTCAGCCCCTTTATATAGGGGGTCATTCCGAGTTGATCGCTCGCTAGCAGTTTTTAGCAGCCGTGTAAACGCATTGTCACCGCCCACCAGGGAGTGTATTTTCGCTTTGCAGAAGTGCGAACACTTGTGCAGCAGAGCGCCTGCAAAAACAGTTTGTGCAAAACAAGACCAGCCCTGTAGTTACTCTTCATGTGCATTGATTCTAACGACAGGGGGACAGCTTTTGACGTCATACACCCGCCCAGCGAATGCCCAGCTACGCCTGCGTTTTTTCTGCCACACCTGCGTTTTTCTAAGCACTCCCTGAAAACGGTCAGTTGACACCCAGAAACGCCCACTTCATGTCAATCTTCCTGCGTTCGGCCGTGCGACTGGAATCTTCGTTAGACTCTGTGCAAACCCATGATGCTCATTCTACCCATACGATGCGGTGCATATGCATGCGCAGAAATGCCGATTTTTAGCCTGATCGCTGCGCTGCGAACAACGGCAGCTAGTGATCCACTCGGAATGACCCCCAGTGAACGAGTGGGTGAGATTGTAGAGAGGATCTGCTTTTGCAAGTGTCACCCGGATGTACCCCCTGATGGGGATCCAGTGCAGGCAGCATGTCCAAGTCCCCAAGCAATGAGAGTCCCCTTGAAAAGAGAGTTAGATAGCTGACTCAGTACAGAAGATTCTGTTGGGGGTTGGTGTGGAGGCATGAGTATAGCTTCAATGTGGTATCCTCACAAAAGCAGTCACAAGGTGTTATTTGTGATACAAAAACTAATAATTACATAGAATATTCAAGTAAATGGTATACTTATCAGAGATTCTGTGCCTTGTGTCCTAGGTCATGTGCACAGGACCTGGACCTTCTGCTTAGACGCGCGTTTCACCAAGGGTTGGCTTGTTCACCTACACAGGATACTTAATATTTGCAGTTAACCTCTGAAATTCACAGGATACTTAATATTTGCAGTTAACCTCTGAAATTGGGTGTTTTGGGGGGATTAAGGGGGACATTTACTAAGCAGTGATAAGAGTTTAGAAGTGAGCCAGTGGAGAAGTGCACATGGCAACCAATCAGCACTGAAGTAACATATATAATTTACATGCTATAAAATTATACAGAGATACTGATTGATTTGTTGATGGGGCAACTTCTCCACTGGCTCACTTCTCCGCTATTATCACTGCTAAGTAAATGTCCCCGTCAGCCACAAATATACAAAGATATACAAATATACAAAGAAATGGGCCCCTATAACACTAGCCACAACATACAGCCGTGTAAGCATACTTTTTACAGGTTGCCATGCTGTCATTACAATAGGTTCACAACTGCAGTGGCAGACGTGGTATCTGCGTGCTGAGGAAGTGAGATGAGAATGGAAATATGCTTATTTGTTCTGTACGGAGCTGCAAACTGGTGCACTTCATTAGTAAAACCCATCTTTATCCCCATCCTCCCCCTGTGTCGTGCTGACTGAAGTCATTTTTTTTGCCACATCTCACCCTAAAAGATAGAAACCCCCCCCCCCTCTCCCCTCCCTTCCCCAGCCCTCCCCAAGTCACTGACCTACTCATCAAAATGCCCAGAGCTGAGAAATCATCATGCTCAGATGTATTTACTCTACTTGTCTCCAGCTGCCAGGCAATTCTGACCATGTAGGAAACAAGCTCATTAAGGGTTTAATAGCCCTGTTATCTCCACCTGCATTAACTCCTCTACTGAATCAGCTGTCTCATCCTTTCCAAGGTGTTAGTTTAACAAGATGAATTTATGTTTTCCTCTTATACCCCTTTTAGACTAAAATGCCAGGTAGCACCCAGGATTATGTACACAGGTCCAACATGGGTGCGACCTGGCTGAGACCCCTTTCAGACTGGCGGCAGGACCCGGTTTATTGCAGTGCACACAGGTGCAGCCCAGATAAGTATACTCTCCTAGTGCTGGCTCCCCCTGTGCAGTAAATGGGTGCCATCCGCAGCTGGGCTACCCAGGCAATTGAGAGCCGCCAGGGAGTAGGGGATCTATTGTGCAGCTGGGCTGCCCTGGCTAAAGGGTGGGCACGGCTGCACTGACTGTAGCCCCAACAGTACGATGCGGGGGGAAGGGGGCTCGGCTGCAGGGATCTATTGTGCATGTGGGCTTCCCTGGCAATTAGCAGCCCACCTAAAGGGAAGGGGGCATTGCTGCACTTACTGTACGGGGGGAGGGGCTGCAGCTGCGGAGATCTATTTTGCAGTCGGCAATTAGCAGCCCAGCTAAAGGGGGCAGGGCCTTCTTAACAGCAGTGTAGGCCCCTGGGCAAAGCAATGCACTGGGGCCTCTACCCATCCTCCAGCAGTAGGGGTGGGCGGTGCTATCAGCAGCAGCTTTGATGTGGGTGGGTGTTCTATCTACTGAAGAAATTGTGAGATAATACAATGAGATTTGAAAACTAAAAAATCTCATTGTACGATTGTTTTATGATAAATATGCCCCATAGTGATTTCAGTTCTCACTGCTCATTCTTACTACTCCAATGATATTATAATTGAAATGCAAAAAAGATACTTTATAACCTTGCTGCGTTCACCTGATATGATATTGATTGATTGATTGATTGATTGATAAACATATTTTAGTTTAATAATATTAGGCCACATGTTTGACATTGATGATGTTGACACCATAATGTCAACATTAGAATGTTGACATGGTCGAAATGTTGGCAGAACCATGTCAACAGCCTCAGAATGTCAACATGGGCACATGATCGACAGTTGCCATGTGGAATGTCAACATTCTGAGGATGTTGATGGCTAAGGTTAGGCGCTGCTTGGAGTCTTAGAATTAGGCTGCAGGGGTAGGTTAGAGTAAGGCACTCGGAGGAAAGTTCGGAGTAGGGATTAGGATTAGGGATACATACCTCCCAACTATCCCAATTTTCGCGGTACAGTCCCATTTTTGGAGACTGTCCCGTTGTTGCACCCGTGGGCCACTGAGTACCGGGCCTGTATATATATGTGTATATATATGTGTATATATATATATATATATATATAAACGAAGAGAAATGGGAGCACTCACCAGTCTTCATTATAGTAGTAATTTATTTGAAATTCATGACAGACAGAGCATCAACGTTTCGGTCCTCACTTGGACCTTTGTCAGGATAATTAAACAGTGGAACGGACAGACATATATACCCAGTGTATGCCCACCCACTACTAAATAAAAACCAATCACAGTGAGATACATATTAACCATTTAAAAGCACACATGAGTGGGTGGTCAGATTACAGCACTTGTCAAATCACCATCGCACCTGCATACACACCTTTAACCACGGATGTCCTCCCTGTGTCCAGCGCAACCTCATGCTGAATGGCGTGCGTTCCACCGCCGCCATCAGCTGCTCAGCGGGACCCAGAGAGCCGGGGACTCAGTACACGACTGCGTCTCCCTCCGGCAACGTCACTTCCATCTGTGGAACGCATATCCGCTCCCGATCCCGGAAGCGCATGCGTTCCACTGCGCACCAATACATATGTGGGCACCGTATGTGTGCTGACTTAACAGCAACACAATAAATTCCATATCAGCGCTAGTAAGTGGATAAATGAGGATACTGAATATTAAATCAATATCCATAATGATTCTCAAAAAATTATTTTTATGAGGGGACACAGGGAATACATATTTCAATAGTATCCGGGTGTATATACTCATGCCTAATACAAAAATAATAAATATGAAGCCTATTCCATAACATTAATGTGCACATAAATGAATTATGCATAGATCCATATTAAAAAAAAAAAACATGGATACATGCATAGATACCATCCATATATCTTAACCCAATAATGGACAACAATCCCTAAGAGAAATCAGAAAAAATAGTCATTAAAAAAGGCTATAAACACTCACGGAAGCGGACCTATTGCACAACCCCAAGGAAAAAGAAGGGGGAGGGAAAAAATAAAAATAAAAATAAAAAATAAAGAATATATCGTATTAAGTTTAGCAGTTCCTTGTCAGTTCAAGAACACACTATATTGAATTCCATCATTCAGGCCTTTTGGTCGTGTGGTGTCCAGTCGATAAATCCAACCCGCTTCACATTTTAGAAGCATTTTACCACGGTCACCGCCCCTCCTCGGTTGGTCCACTCGGTCAATAATCATGCTCCTCAATGATGCTAATGAGTGACGAGCTTCCACAAAGTGTCTAGCAACTGGCTTATCAGAGCTTCCACTCTCCAGTGCAGACCTGATTGATAAGCGGTGATTCGCCATCCTTTCTCGGAATGGGCGTATTGTTTTTCCCACATACATTAAGGAACAGGGGCATATAAGAATATATATCACAAAGTCGGTGGTACATGTCACCCTGTGTCGTATATCAATCTTCTTTCCGGTATGGGGATGGTGGAAGAATTCACCAGTCATCATGCTCCTGCATGTTGTGCAATTAATGCATCTATAGCAACCCATCTTTCTAGGTTGTAGCCACATCACTGGAGATTTTGGAGATGCTCTGTCTGGTTGCATGAGAATGTCTTTCAAATTTTGTGCTCGTCTAAAACTCATCAATGGCTTATCCGGTAGTTACTTAGACAGCATCGGATCAGTCTTGACTACGGGCCAGACCTCCCTAAGGGCCTTCCGTATACTTGGACCAGCTGTGTCAAATGTGGCGGTGACCACAAAAGGATTTATGACCTTATGTTTATTATTATTTCCTGTACGGAAAATTCTTCTTGCTTTATTAAGGCACCTGTTAATAATTTGTAGACTGTAGCCACGAACCAAAAACCGATTCTTCATTTCCATAAGTTGAATTTCAGCCATTACTTCATCAGAGTTGTTGCGTAAAACTCTCAAAAATTGAGAGATCGGTAAATTTTGTTTTAAAGGGCCAGGGTGATGGCTCCCAAAGTGCAATAAGGTATTTCGGTCCGTAGTCTTCCTGAATAGTTTATAGCCATAACCCAGTTCAGTGGCATAGACACTTACGTCTAAAAAGTCAATAGTCTCCCTATGGTACTTCATAGTAAAGCGAATAGGAGAATCTAGATGATTCAGGTGTTGTACCATAGCTAGTAGGGACTCTTCTGAAGAAGTCCAAATCAAAAATATATTGTCGATAAAACGACGATAAAAGGCGATACTATCTCCAAACGGCGGGATGATGTTTTCATTTTCATATGCATCCATGAATAGATTTGCGTAAGAAGGTGCTATATTACTACCCATCGCGGGTACCGGCCGTCTGGAGATAGTATCGCCCTTGAAAAGAAAAATAATTGTTAACCAGAGTCAATCTGAGTAACTCAATGAGGAAGTCAATGGGTGGCATCCCTCTATGTTTATCCATTAAGGCTCGTTTGATTGTCTCTATACCCGCTCCATGTGGGATTACGGTATAGAGAGAGGTGACGTCCATGGTGACCAGGATATTCTGTGACTCATGAGGCATTAATTTCAATAATCTTAAGAAATCATCCGTGTCTCGCACATAGCTTTTAGTCTGTTTAACACAAGTCTGTAGAAAACTATCCACAAACTGTGCTATTGGTGAAAATAATGAGTTGCGTGCCGAGATTATAGGCCGGCCCGGAGGCCTGTCCAATGTTTTATGAATTTTAGGTAATAGATAAAGAATTGGACAGATTGGAAATTCCGTCTTGAGGAATGCCAAAATGTCTTCATCTATCCAGTTATTATTCAAAGCATTTTGTAGCAATGAATCCAATTGATTTTTAAAGGGTATAGTGGGATCACATGTAAGGAGTCTATATGTTTCCCGGTCAGCTAACTGTCTATGTGCTTCTGCCTCATAGTCACAGGTATCCAAAATCACCACAGCGCCACCTTTATCAGCCGGTCTCACAGTAATAAGTGAATTGTTTTTAATTTCACCTATAGCCTTCCTCTCTAGAGGACTCAGATTATACCTGACTCTTGTCTGTCCTTTCATAGAGTCCCTTACGCTATGGTCCAGCATCCGCGTGAAGGTTTTGATACTCGGGTTGTATGATTGGGGGTCATAAGTGCTCTTTTTCTTAAAAGTACTGATCTCCATTGGTAATGGATCAGTTTGCTGAAATTTCTCCGCTAGTCTAAGTTTACGACTCAGTTTATACTTATCAACAGACCAACCAAAGTCATTAAATTTCGGAGTTGGGATGAAACTCAGTCCCTTAGATAATAAACTCCTCTCGGCCTCAGTGAGTTTATGAGTCGACAGGTTTATCACTGACCCTTCTGATTCTTGTTCTGTTTCTTTTTCTCTTTTGTACTTGCCCCGCCTGAGGTGGGGCCTTCTGCGTTTAAAGGCTGCCCCCCTGGTTTGGCTCGAGTACTAGCACGTGGAAGAGGTGGTTTAATACTAGCTTGAGAATCAGAGGAATCCCTTTCCGAAGATGAGATACTATCAAATTGAGCTTGATTTTGACTGTATCTAGTATTCCTAAATCTGTATGAGGAGGATTGTTCATTTCCCGTGAGCCATCTATAGACCCTGTGATCTTTATAATCTCGGTCAACCTTCTCTAATTTTGTTCTTTTATAGGTAACTAGTTCTTTTCGGTATTTATCTATTTGTTGTTTCAGTTTAGTTACCCATTGTTGTGATAGATCACTTTGGAGGGTCTCAATGGCTTTTGGTTTACATAGAGCTAACTCACCCCTCACCTTTTTCAAATCTGCTCCCACCTCCTCAATAACAAGTAGGAGTAAATCAAAGGAGCATTTGTTGAGAATTGAACACCATTTACTACAGAATACTGGATTACTTCTGCCAATTGTAGGCACATTCTTAAGGCGAAAGCCCCGTGGAATATGCTTTTTTCTGTAATAGTCGGACAAGAATTGTCCATGCAATAGAAGATCTATCTCTCTTTTTTCTAAATTCAGCAACTTATGGTAGGTGTCTATAGCACTTTCTGCTGGTAGACCCCCAAAGTCACTAAATTCAGAAAGCACACGTTCTGCATCATCATCTGTTAACGCTAATAAATCATGTTCAGCTGAAAATAAAAGATCTGCAGACACCAAACCTTCCATTGAATACAACTCTAATAGACCAAAAACCTCACTTAATTTAGTCTATGCCACTGAAATAGGTCACAAAAAAAATATATATATAACATGAAAAATACAAAAAGTAAATAACATGAAAAATACAAAAAATAAAAATGGGAAAAAAAAGAGGGTAGCCAATCGGCCAGAGTAGGGTCTCTTGAACAACACTACTTCAATCCAAAGGGTTGTCCTCCTTATAGGAAAATATATCAACCTGAGTTAAAACCGTCCATTCCTGATAGAAAATATAGATTCATAAGTCCATATAAAATATGTAAGCTTCATCAAAGTGCATAACGGGTGCAGGACATGTTTATCACAAAGATATCTTTGTAAAGCAATATATCAGACGTTAGGTCCACACTCACGTTTTCAAAGTTTCTTGCTGGGGTGCCTTCCAAAACTGGGGATCTTATACAGAGTCGCCAGTGGATTGCATAAACGAAGAGAAATGGGAGCACTCACCAGTCTTCATTATAGTAGTAATTTATTTGAAATTCATGACAGACAGAGCATCGACGTTTCGGTCCTCACTTGGACCTTTGTCAGGATAATTAAACAGTGGAACGGACAGACATATATACCCAGTGTATGCCCACCCACTACTAAATAAAAACCAATCACAGTGAGATACATATTAACCATTTAAAAACACACATGAGTGGGTGGTCAGATTACAGCACTTGTCAAATCACCATCGCACCTGCATACACACCTTTAACCAGGTATAATCTGAGTCCTCTAGAGAGGAAGGCTATAGGTGAAATTAAAAACAATTCACTTATTACTGTGAGACCGGCTGATAAAGGTGGCGCTGTGGTGATTTTGGATACCTGTGACTATGAGGCAGAAGCACATAGACAGTTAGCTGACCGGGAAACATATAGACTCCTTACATGTGATCCCACTATACCCTTTAAAAATCAATTGGATTCATTGCTACAAAATGCTTTGAATAATAACTGGATAGATAAAGACATTTTGGCATTCCTCAAGACGGAATTTCCAATCTGTCCAATTCTTTATCTATTACCTAAAATTCATAAAACATTGGACAGGCCTCCGGGCCGGCCTATAATCTCGGCACGCAACTCATTATTTTCACCAATAGCACAGTTTGTGGATAGTTTTCTACAGACTTGTGTTAAACAGACTAAAAGCTATGTGCGAGACACGGATGATTTCTTAAGATTATTGAAATTAATGCCTCATGAGTCACAGAATATCCTGGTCACCATGGACGTCACCTCTCTCTATACCGTAATCCCACATGGAGCGGGTATAGAGACAATCAAACGAGCCTTAATGGATAAACATAGAGGGATGCCCCCCATTGACTTCCTCATTAAGTTACTCAGATTGACTCTGGTTAACAATTATTTTTCTTTTCAAGGGCGATACTATCTCCAGACGGCCGGTACCGCGATGGGTAGTAATATAGCACCTTCTTACGCAAATCTATTCATGGATGCATATGAAAATGAAAACATCATCCCGCCGTTTGGAGATAGTATCGCCTTTTATCGTCGTTTTATCGACGATATATTTTTGATTTGGACTTCTTCAGAAGAGTCCCTACTAGCTATGGTACAACACCTGAATCATCTAGATTCTCCTATTCGCTTTACTATGAAGTACCATAGGGAGACTATTGACTTTTTAGACGTAAGTGTCTATGCCACTGAACTGGGTTATGGCTATAAACTATTCAGGAAGACTACGGACCGAAATACCTTATTGCACTTTGGGAGCCATCACCCTGGCCCTTTAAAACAAAATTTACCGATCTCTCAATTTTTGAGAGTTTTACGCAACAACTCTGATGAAGTAATGGCTGAAATTCAACTTATGGAAATGAAGAATCGGTTTTTGGTTCGTGGCTACAGTCTACAAATTATTAACAGGTGCCTTAATAAAGCAAGAAGAATTTTCCGTACAGGAAATAATAATAAACATAAGGTCATAAATCCTTTTGTGGTCACCGCCACATTTGACACAGCTGGTCCAAGTATACGGAAGGCCCTTAGGGAGGTCTGGCCCGTAGTCAAGACTGATCCGATGCTGTCTAAGAAACTACCGGATAAGCCATTGATGAGTTTTAGACGAGCACAAAATTTGAAAGACATTCTCATGCAACCAGACAGAGCATCTCCAAAATCTCCAGTGATGTGGCTACAACCTAGAAAGATGGGTTGCTATAGATGCATTAATTGCACAACATGCAGGAGCATGATGACTGGTGAATTCTTCCACCATCCCCATACCGGAAAGAAGATTTATATACGACACAGGGTGACATGTACCACCGACTTTGTGATATATATTCTTATATGCCCCTGTTCCTTAATGTATGTGGGAAAAACAATACGCCCATTCCGAGAAAGGATGGCGAATCACCGCTTATCAATCAGGTCTGCACTGGAGAGTGGAAGCTCTGATAAGCCAGTTGCTAGACACTTTGTGGAAGCTCGTCACTCATTAGCATCATTGAGGAGCATGATTATTGACCGAGTGGACCAACCGAGGAGGGGCGGTGACCGTGGTAAAATGCTTCTAAAATGTGAAGCGGGTTGGATTTATCGACTGGACACCACACGACCAAAAGGCCTGAATGATGGAATTCAATATAGTGTGTTCTTGAACTGACAAGGAACTGCTAAACTTAATACGATATATTCTTTATTTTTTATTTTTATTTTTATTTTTTATTTTTTCCCTCCCCCTTCTTTTTCCTTGGGGTTGTGCAATAGGTCCGCTTCCGTGAGTGTTTATAGCCTTTTTTAATGACTATTTTTTCTGATTTCTCTTAGGGATTGTTGTCCATTATTGGGTTAAGATATATGGATGGTATCTATGCATGTATCCATGTTTTTTTTTTTTTTTTTTTAATATGGATCTATGCATAATTCATTTATGTGCACATTAATGTTATGGAATAGGCTTCCTATTTATTATTTTTGTATTAGGCATGAGTATATACACCCGGATACTATTGAAATATGTATTCCCTGTGTCCCCTCATAAAAATAATTTTTTGAGAATCATTATGGATATTGATTTAATATTCAGTATCCTCATTTATCCACTTACTAGCGCTGATATGGAATTTATTGTGTTGCTGTTAAGTCAGCACACATACGGTGCCCACATATGTATTGGTGCGCAGTGGAACGCATGCGCTTCCGGGATCGGGAGCGGATATGCGTTCCACAGACAGGAAGTGACGTTGCCGGAGGGAGACGCAGTCGTGTACTGAGTCCCCGGCTCTCTGGGTCCCGCTGAGCAGCTGATGGCGGCGGTGGAACGCACGCCATTCAGCATGAGGTTGCGCTGGACACAGGGAGGACATCCGTGGTTAAAGGTATGTATGCAGGTGCGATGGTGATTTGACAAGTGCTGTAATCTGACCACCCACTCATGTGTGTTTTTAAATGGTTAATATGTATCTCACTGTGATTGGTTTTTATTTAGTAGTGGGTGGGCATACACTGGGTATATATGTCTGTCCGTTCCACTGTTTAATTATCCTGACAAAGGTCCAAGTGAGGACCGAAACGTCGATGCTCTGTCTGTCATGAATTTCAAATAAATTACTACTATAATGAAGACTGGTGAGTGCTCCCATTTCTCTTCGTTTATGCAATCCACTGGCGACTCTGTATAAGATCCCCAGTTTTGGAAGGCACCCCAGCAAGAAACTTTGAAAACGTGAGTGTGGACCTAACGTCTGATATATATATATATATATATATATATATATGTATATATATATATATATATATATTGTTGCAGTGTGAAGGTGAATGGCATTACTGAAGCGGGATGCATTTGCCATCCCTGCGGTTGGGATGCCGGTGGTCATGTGACCGATGCCAGAATCCCGACACCATTCAGGAGACCAGCGTCAGGACACCGACTGACAACATCCCGAGGGTGAGTATTGGGGTGGGGGTTAGGGCCCGGGGGGGAGAGGGTGTCAGCATAACGGGGGGTTAGGCATAGGAGTGGGGTTAACCACCCAGAGGGATAGCTGTAGCCGACACCCCCAGAGGGTGGATAGGGGAAGGCAGAGGGGTAAAATACTTACCCTCATCTGTTGTCGGCATTCTCACTGTCGGGATGTCGCGTCGGTCATTTCATACGCAACCCATTGACACATGTGTTCAAAGTGCGCTGGTTGGACCTGCATGTAGGTCCAACGGGTGATGCCGTATACGGCCCGCGAGATCGCGCATCGCACACGATATAGGGCCTAATTCAGACCTGATCACTGGTGTGTGAAATCGCGCAGTGGACGATTATCGAATGACTGTGCATGCATATGGATCACAATGCACACGAAGCCAAACTGAAAGAATTGTGCAAAAAATTTGAACGCTAGGCGTACACAAGGTGATTGACAGGAAGCGGACATTTGGGGGTGGAGACTGCCCCTTTTCTGGGAGTGTCACGAAAAACGCAGGCATTCCCAAGCGTTTTCAGGGAGCGTGTGTGACGTCAGCTCCGGCCCCGATCTGCCTGATTCTATCACACTGTAGGGGTAAGTCCTGGACTACGCACATACTGGAAAAATCATTAGATGGTGAGTGAGTTGTGAACGGATTTGCAGATGTCCGCTGTCTGAAGAAGTTTTCACATGGCGTACGCATGCATTCGCACACTTGCACGGGGCGGGTTTTCACTCTCTATGGGCGACGGCTATCTGAACGCAGCCCTCTACAAAATCACAGAGGAGCGATCAGGTCTGAATTAGGCCCATAGTGCATACACACTGGACGATGTGAACAATATTGCGTACAATCAGGCCAATATCGGTGTACGCACCATTGGTCCCAACAATGGAGGTAATTCCAAGTTGATCGCAGCAGGAATTTTGTTAGCAGTTGGGCAAAACCATGTGCACTGCAGGGGAGGCAGATTTAACATGTGCAGAGAGAGATAGATTTGGGTGGGGTGAGTTCAATCTGCAATCTAAATTGCAGTGTAATAATAAAGCAGCCAGTATTTACCCTGCACAGAAACAAAATAACCCACCCAAGTCTAACTCTCCCTGCAAATGTTATATCCGCCCCCCCTGCAGTGCACATGGTTTTGCCCAACTGCTAAAAAATTTCCTGCTGCGATCAACTTGGAATTACCCCCAATGAGTGCTCAAGATACTAAAAATTATATTTAACAAAAAAGTTATTTATTTTAGCAGAGATGTATGGTAAGAACACTGTAGCGGGCACAAGAACCCGGCGTTCAAAGGAAGCATCCTGGGAGGCAGATGTATCGAAGGCATAGAACCTTACGAACGTGTTCACTGATGACCATGTAGCCGCCTTGCACAATTGTTCAAGGGTCGCACCACGGCGGGCCGCCCGAGAAAGTCCAACAGACCGAGTAGAGTGGGCCTTGATAGTAGCAGGAACTGGACGACCAGTCTGTACATAAGCATGTGCAATCACCATTCTAATCCATCTGGCCAGGGTCTGCTTGTGAGCGGGCCAGCCACGTTTGTGAAAACCAAACAGTACAAAGAGAGAATCGGACTTCCAAATGGAGGCAGTTCTCTTCACATAGATACGGAGAGCCCGTACCACATCCAAAGACCTCTGTTTGGAAGATAATTCAGGAGAGGCGAAGGCCGGAACTACGATTTCCTGATTAAGGTGGAAAGAAGACACCACCTTAGGTAGGTACCCGGGACGTGTTCTAAGAACCGTCTGGTCATGGTGAAAAATCAGATAGGGGGACTTACAAGACAAAGCACCCAAATCCGACACCCGTCTAGCAGAGGCAATAGCCAGCAGAAACAATACCTCAAGAGAAAGCCACTTAAGGTCCGCAGATCCAAGAGGCTCAAACGGAAACTCTTGTAAAGCCTCTAGAACCACCGACAAGTCCCAAGGAGCCACCGGTGGGACATAGGGAGGTTGAATCCGTAAAACACCCTGAGTGAATGTATGAACATCAGGCAGAGTCGCAATTTTCCACTGGAACCAAACCGACAAGGCAGAAATATGAACATTGATGGAGGCCAGAGGAAAGCCCAAGTCCAGGCCCTGTTGTAGAAAGGCCAAAAGTTTGGCCGTACTAAACTTGTAAGCATCATGATTGTTAGATGCGCACCAAGCAAAGTAAGAATTCCAGACCCTATATAAATCCGAGCAGAAGTCGGTTTTCGGGCCTTCAACATGGTTTGAATGACCGCCTCAGAAAAACCTTTGGCCCTCCTAACGGAAGCTTCAAGAGCCACGCCGTCAAAGCTAGCCAGGCCAAATCCTGATATACACAGGGGCCCTGAACTAGGAGATCTGGGCGCTGCGGAAGTAGAAGGGGACGCTCTATCGAGAGACCCTGAAGGTCTGAGAACCAATGCCGTCTGGGCCACGCTGGAGCGATCAGAAGCAGGAGTCCTCCTTCTTGTTAGAACTTCCTTATTACCCTGGGCCGAAGACCGGAACTTTGTGATTGTGTCGATACGCCATCAGGTCCACATCTGGGAGGCCCCACTTGTCCACTATGAGTTGAAATACTTCTGGATGGAGGCTCCACTCTCCCGCTTGTACGTCCTGACGACTGTGGAAGTCCGCTTCCCAGTTTAGGACCCCCGGAATGAACACCGCCGATATGGCTGGCAGACGATGTTCTGCCCACTGAAGAATCCTTGATACTACCCTCATTGCCATGCGGCTTTGAGTGCTGCCTTGATGATTTATATACGCCACTGTGGTGGTGTTGTCTGACTGTACTTGAACAGGTCTGTTCTGTATTAAATGCTGGGCCAGATTTATTGCATTGGACACTGCCCGCAGTTCCAGAATGTTTATTGGGAGGAGCGTCTCCTCCTTGGTCCACCGACCCTAAAGGGAGTGTTGCTCCAACACCGCGCCCCAACCTCTCAGACTGGCATCTGTCGTCAGAAGGACCCAGGTGGAGATTCAGAAAGGACAGCCCCTGCTCAAACGTCGGTCCTGCTGCTACCAGCTCAGTGACAGATGGACTTCCAGAGACAAGGAGATCATGTGAGACCTGATCCGGTGAGGCAGGCCGTCCCACTTGGCAAGAATCAGTTTCTGCAGAGGGCGGGAATGGAATTGAGCGTACTCCACCATGTCGAAAGCCGACACCATTAGACCTAGCACTTGCATTGCCGAATGTATCAACACTTTTGGACGAGATAGAAAGCATCGAATCCTATCCTGAAGTTTCAGGACCTTCTCCTGAGACAAGAACAACCGCTGGTTGTGAGTGTCCAATAACGCCCCTAGGTGCACCATGCTCTGAGCAGGTACCAGGGAAGATTTCTTCCAGGTGATGAGCCACCCGTGGGCTTGCAGAAACTGGAGCGTCATAGAATTTCTGGGGAATTCGCCAGGATCAACAAGTCGTCCAGATACGGAAGGGTCCTGACCCCTTGACGGCGGAGTACAGCCGTCATTACCGCCATGACCTTCGTGAAAACTTGCGGGGCCGTGGTCAAACCAAAAGGTAAAGCCCGAAATTGGTAATGGAGGTTACCAACAGCAAACCTCAGGTACTGCTGATGCGACATTGCAATAGGAATATGCAGGTAAGCATTCTGTATGTCCAGGGAGACCATATAATCCCCGGGTTTCAAGGCCAGAACAATAGAGCGAAGAGTCTCCATACGAAACTTGGAGACTCTTACATATTTGTTCAAGGACTTGAGGTTGAGAATGGACCAAGAGGACCCATTCGGTTTCGGGACCAAGAATAGCGGTGTATAGTACCCCTTGCCTCTTTGAGCCAGAGGCACCTGTACTACCACTCCTGTGTCCAGGAGGGATTGTACCACCGACTGAAGAGTATTTGCCTTCCCCGGATCCGAAGGGACGTCTGTCAGGCAAAATCAATGAGGAGGACGATTCTTGAAGGATACGGCGTAACCTCGAGTGACGATTTCTCGTACCCAGGCAACGGAAGTCGTCTTCAACCATTCCTGAGTAAACCCTAGAAGTCGGCCCCCCACCCTGGGATCCCCCAGAGGGAGGCCCGCCCTGTCATGCAGCAGGCTTGTCAGTTTTGGAAGCAGGCTGATGGGCAGCCCAGGCCCGTTTAGGCTTGGGCTTAGAGGTTTTGGAAGTGCGAGCCTGTTTCGGGTACGCCTGAACTTTTGCTTTACCTGAAGGACGAAAGGAGCAAAAGGAAGTACTCTTAGCCTTCGGTACCTAAGGAGCAGTACTAGGTAGACACGCTGTTTTAGCAGAAGCTAAGTCAGCCACTATCTTGTTGAGGTCCTCTCCAAAAAGAATGTCTCCCTTAAAAGGGAGCACCTCCAGGGTTTTCTTAGAATCCAGATCCACAGACCAGGACCGTAACCATAGAATCCGGCGGGCCAAAATGGATGTAGTAGAAGCCTTGGCCTCCAGAATACCGGCATCAGAAGCCGCCTCCTTAATGTAATGAGAGGCTGTAACAATATATGAGAGACAATGTCTAGCGTTATCAGAAAAGTTGGAAGGCAGCTCTGCTTCCACCTCCTGAGCCCACGCTTCAATACCCTCTGCAGCCCATGTCGTTGCAATAGTGGGCCAATGCACAGCACCTGCTAAGGTGTAAATCGCCTTTAAACAACCCTCCACGCGCTTATCCGTCGGTTCTTTCAGAGAAGTGACGGTAGTTACAGGTAGAGCTGAGGAGAACACCAGCCGCGCCACTTGCAAATCCACTGGCGGGGGTGTTTCCCAATTTTTACTTAGCTCCGCCGCGAGGGGATAGGGAGCCAGCATCTTCTTATGAGGTGTAACTTTCTTTCCTGGATTTTCCCAGGATTCCTGACGTATGTCAACTAAATGGTCAGAATGAGGTAAAACTTGTTTAACGACCTTCTGACATTTAAATCTGTCCGGTTTCTTAGGGGCAGCGTCAGACTCTGGGTCATCAGTAATTTGAATAATTAGCCTGATAGCCTCCAATAAGTCAGGAACATCCACCTGAGAGACAGATTCCCTATCAGAATCATCAGGGTCAGTATCTGTGGGGTCAGTATACATGCCATCCTCATCAGACGATGTCTCAGGGACGTGGGTGGATTGCGAGGAAGTAATAGCCCGCTTAGAGGACCCCTTGGTTTTCAGCGGGCGAGGGTTAGATTTCTGTTTAGTCAGTGATTGGTTCAATTGCTGTAACTCATTGGACAGGTGATCTGCCCATGGTGGATTAACCGCAGGGACCATAAGCGGTTGTACCGGCACATGAGGTCCCATAGGGGGTGTAATTTTAGTTAACAGCATACTTAATAACATGGAGAAAGAAGCCCAAGGCGGGTCATTTTGAACCCCCGTTGCTACGGTCCCACTGGGGGGTAAGGAACCCCCAGAACCTGAACCCTCTGCTGCTATGTTTTACTCTAACGTGTCTGCAGCGTCACCACCACGCAATGTGGGATCAGAACCCAGCTCCGTCGCCCTTTGTAGCTGACATAACTGAAAGCTCAGTCTATGGGCAACCCAGTACAATAACAGCAGTCCAATACCTTAACAAGAAATCCATGTGCAGTGTAAACACAGAGAAATCAAGAGGTATATGGTGACTGAAAATCACAGAGAAAAATACACAATAAGCATATCCTGTGTAACACCTATATTAAATAATAACCCTGACGCACCTAGCCCCCTCAGGGTACAGAATATAGGGATAGCAATCTGCGTGAGATACACGAAATGGAAGCCACGCAGCAGCTGTATATGCACACACACAGTCACATGTACAATGCAGAAATTATGACATGCAATAAAACTGCACTGGAGTCTGGACTAGCAATACTAAGTAATACTAAGTATAGCTATACACTCATTAGATATATCAATGCACAGTAAATACTGGATGTATATCACAGGGTACTTGTACTACATAACCCTGACTAAATGCACTGTTTCTTAACTAACACTGTCAGCAGACATGTAGAATACTTAAGTGACCTGTAAAATGCACAGCGCTGACATGCAGGCGGCTTTACAGAGGAGGATTTGCCCAAACAGTCCCAGGATCAGCTCAGCATGCAGGAAATGGCGCCCAAACGCTGACAGGGAGTGAGGGAGAGATGAGAGATGCTCCAGGGCGGGAACATTTACTCTAAATGACGCCCTGGAGATGGGGGATGGGCTACAGGTCAAAGCCTTATCCCCCTGCTGGACTTCCCCACCGGGTACTGTGGGCTTATATAAACGGTTTATGAGAGAAGACCGACCTGTGCCCTTGCCCTGGTGGTCTAGTGCGGTCCCTGTACTACCACAGTGTCCACGCCAGCGCGTGCGGCCCGCCTCCCACCGGCAGCGCCGGATCTCGATTTTCAGCCGGTACCGCCTCGGAGACCCTCTTACCTCCTCCCAAAGTGCGGCCACGCGATCCTGGAGAGCTGCGGCGGGGTGTGTGACTAACTGAAGCAAACCGGAGCATCCGCTGTAAGTACCCGGCAACCAGGGCGCGGGAGTATACAGTGCAGCTGGGGGAGGTGATGGAGCTGCAGCAGGAGATGTCAGAGTAACATCTAACACAGTGTCTCTGCAGCAGCCCTTGAAGTCTTCAAAGTTCACTTAAGAAAGCTCTTCTGAGGGCTGCTGGAGCAGCCCACCTGTTGTATGCCTGCACTGCATGGCACCAACTACAAAACTGAGCTCCTGAGCATGGAGGCGGGGTTATAAAGGAGGCGGCGCTATGCATTCTGGGAACAGTCAAAGCTTTTAGCCTGTTGGTGCCTTCAATCAAGATCCTACTCTACACCCTGATGTTATTTCCTGTGGAACCCAGTATACCCCGCAGCAGAAAAGCAAATCGTAAGTAGCACACATTCAGAAATTCATAAAATTGAGCGCTTATATGTCCATAGATGAATCCAGTGTCACAGAAATCTTAATTTCTTCTATTAAGATTATGATGACCACAATGAAGTATTCTTTAAAAATGAAATCCGTTGGCCCCGCCCCCTATCTCCTGCTATATAATTGCGGGCTATACAGAGTTGTGTGTACATCTAAATACGGCTCTTCTACACCAAGGTTAGGGCCACTGGTGTATTTATAATGGGTGCAGTGTGTGCAGTCTACACGGGCCCCAGGGGGCCCCTCACCGCACACCCTGCATCCATTAATTGAAATACTTAACCTCTGGTGTCCTGCGGCGCAGCAGCAGCGCTGCAGAAATCACAGGGAGAATAACGCTGCACCATTTTCCCGGTGATTTGCTCCAGGCTCTGGGACAGCGCTAGGGTTCTCTAGAGACCCTAGTGCCCAGAGGTGTACTGCGCTGCCGGCAAGAGAGGAGGGGGTCACACGGGCCACCTCCTCTCTAGAAACGGCCCTGGTTAGGGCATATTTAGTTACAGTAAGTCAAGTTCAGATTAATTCTTATCTCCAGCACACCTTCATTCTATAGGTAGTAAACTTAGGGGGGGGGGGGGGGGGTATGCAAATAGTGCCGATTTTCATGCACTTTCCAACGTTTTGGGGGCGAATTTGGATCTGCACTATTCAATTCCAGTGCCGATTTTTCGACTTCTTGAAAATGCCGGCACTGGCGAAAAACACGTTGATTGACGAAATCGCCAGTTTTTGGGTCCATTTTCGCCCACGCCAATTCAACCAAAAGAAAAGGTAAAAAGGCATGGCGAAAATGTATTAAAAAACGTGCGAAAATGCCCGCGATTTGTCACTAGGGTGAGTCGAATTAGTTCAGTTTTTTCGTCTAGCCGAAAAAAGGCACTAATTGCATACCCCCCTTAGAGACATGGCTATAAACTGTACAATCACAGTGATCCTCTACCTGTAGTAACATACATCCCCATGCCTATGTTTCCCTGAAAACTCTCCAACATGAAATCCAATTATGATAAAGGGAACAGAGGGCCTAATTCAGACCTGATCGCAGCAGCAAAATTGTTCTCTAATGGGTAAAACCATGGGGGTAATTCCAAGTTGATCGCAGCAGGATTTTTGATAGCAATTGGGCAAAACCATGTGCACTGCAGGGGAGGCAGATATAACATGTGCAGAAAGAGTTAGATTTGGGTGGGTTATTTTATTTCTGTGCAGGGTAAATACTGGCTGCTTTATTTTTACACTGCAATTTAGATTGCAGATTGAACTCACCACACTAAAATCTAACTCTCTCTGCACATGTTATATCTGCCTCCTCTGCAGTGCACATGGTTTTGCCCAATTGCTAACAAAAATCCTGCTGCGATCAACTTGGAATTACCCCCCATGTGCACTGCAGGTGAGGCAGAGAAAAGTTAGATTTGGGTGGGGTGTGTTTAAACGGAACTCTAAATTGCAGTCTAAAAATAAAGCAGCCAATATTTACACTGCACAGGAACAAAATAACCAATACAAATCTAATTTTTTCTGCACGTTATATCTGCCCCACCTGCAGTGGACATGGTTTTGCCTATTAGAGAACAATTTTGCTGCTAGGAAAGGAGGCAATGGCTACAGAGGGGCTCCTCTTTCTGGTACCATGCTTACAAATCACAGCCAGTTAGTCAACACTGGAAAGGCTAGAAGAGTGAAACGCCAGTGACATGCTGTGAGGTCATAGGCTGGGGAGGCTCTGATTGATTGATTGATATATATATACTAGGTAACTCATCGCAAGGGGCTACGCCCCCTTAACCCTTGCAGGCCATCGGGGGGTGGAATATGTTGATTATATGGAGTATTACCTCCAATCATAATTTTGTGAGTGGTTAAATATTGCATGGACAAAGGGCGTGCGATGGTGATAGGGCCGTAGCCCCTTGTGACGGCGTGAACAGTGCACGCAGGGCATGATGAATTACTTAGTAGGTGCTGTGGTTGGGGGAGTGGCGGGTGCGAAGGAGACTCGGATAGGGGAGGGGGTCCGGCGGTGCCGCGGGTGGGGTGGTTGCGGGGGTGACGTGGGGGAGAGTCGGGTGCGGTGGTGCTGCGGGCAGTGGAGGGCCGGGTGCAGGGGTGCCGCGGGTGGGAGTGGGATTCCGGATCCACAGCGGGTGTGGTGGGTCCGGGGGTGCTGCGGGTGGGGGAGGCGCGGATGGGGGAGAGGTGGGTGCGGGGGTGCTGTGGGTGGAGGAGGAGGTCTGGAGGTGCTGTGGTTGGAGGAGTGGCGGGTGCGGGGGAGATGTGGATGGGGAGGGGGTCCAGAGGAGCTGCGGGTGGGGGAGAGGTGGGTGCGTGGGCCCCGTGGATTGGGGAGGGTGTCTGTAGATGCTGTGGGTGGAGGAGTGGTGGATGGGGGAGGGGGCTGGAGGTGATGTGGTTGGGGGAGTGGCGGATGCGTGGGAGACGTGGATGGGGAGGGTGTCCAGAGGTGCTATGGTTGGAGGAGGGGCGTATGAGGGGTGGTGAAAATGAGGGTACACTCTTCTTTAATTTAATCGGTGGTTGGTCTGTTATTATCTACTATCACTTTACAACTATTTTGGACTCTGAGCCTGACCCTCTCTCAGTTCCCGTGACCAGACAACAGTGTGACTGTCTTCTCATATTTTACATCAAATTCTGAGGTAATACACTGGTGAAGCCTGCTTGTTTTATTAACCCTCAGTCAGGCGCACTTCTGGGACTGACAGGCGCCTGTTAGAAAATCGTCATTAACATCTAATTAACTCAACTCTAATGCTCTTAAAGTGATCAGTGATCTTTATTAGGACGTACAAAGAGAGAAATCGTAGGTTTTACGGGCCATTTCAGCAGAAAATCTGAAGCAAAAAGAGAAAACATGAACATGAGTATAAGTTTGGGCGCAGTGTGCCTGAGAGGCCATCCTGGACAAACTTACATATTTCCGCAAAACATCCACAACCTTTGTCTTTGTAATTTTCATTCATAAAATGAGCAAAATAAACAATTAATAGATGAAAATTAAAGGAAAAACGAACCTTCAAAAGTGGTTGAGTTTGGGCGCAGTGTGCCTGAGAGGCCAGGAGGGTTACTACTGCACTCCATGCAGGCGGTGGGAAAAGGGGGGTTTCGAACAGTACTTTGAGGGACAGGCCACTGCACCCCCTTGGGACGGAGAGGGTAGCGAGAACAGCTTTGCGGCGCATGTCAGGGCAACTGCCCCTGAATGAGGGTTAAGTTTCCTTGCAGTATATGTATGGTCCACTGGAAGGGATTTGATGATTACCTATGGTTCTATGGTGTTTATCAACTGGGAGTGAGTCCAGCTGTCACAGTGGGGGAGATGTACTATAGCGGCATGCATCCTAGCACTTCCTGCTTTGTCTCATTACCGGCGGGAAACAGGAAGGAACATTGACAAGATCACTGGCGTATCTATGATGGGTACAAAGTGTGCAGTGCACACGAGGGCTCACACACTGCACCCATTTTCTTATACTCACCTCTCCGTTGGCCCGGCGCTAGCTGCACGGCAGCAAAAGTCACTGGGAAAATGGCCGCTGCAGGTATTTTCCGGTGACTTGCGCATGCGCAATAGAGCTGTCCCTGAGAACGCGGCACTGCGGCTATTTTCCAGAGACCGGCACAATGCCAGGGTCTACTGCACCCCTCTCTTAAAACGCCTCTGGACAAGATGTAGTAACATCCTGTCTGCCAAAGTCTGCCAGCGACCCCCACCTGAGCATACAGCGCATCAGTGTCTCTCTGCCCGGCTGGCTCCAGTGTGCACGTGCGAGATCTCGCTACTTACACGAGAACTCACATTCAGCACCTGCCACAGCCAGGGATAGCACTGCTGTGGACATAGGGCAACGACACATGCAGCTGTCGAAATCAATAGCTGCAGAAGTCTGTTCATACATTGCCCTGCATATCGGCCTGCTACCTTTTAGATAGCAGCGCTAATAATGACAGAGGCGCCCATGTAACTGAGCACACACTGCCACATTAATACATGGGGGGAAGTGGAAATAATGTGCGCTGATACTAATTCCCCCTCATAACACAACCCCAATGAGCTGTAAGATGGGACTCTGTGTAGGATACAGTCCCTCTGCAGCACCAATTATCCAGCATTATCTTCACAGGACAGCATCAAGTTATGAGACCAAAGCAGCAGGATGGAGTGTTCACACGTTCCAAACAGCTTGTTAACCTGTGGTTGTCTAGTCAAGCTGGAAAACACATTACCATTCAACCATTGACTATTGCCATACAATTTATTTACAGAAGTCCATCTGCTGGCTCTTATGTACAGTATGATGTGATTTGTGAATGTATTTAAATTTTTTATGTTTTAATTCACTATGGGGGTCATTCCGAGTTGATCGCTAGCTAATAATGTTCGCTGCGCAGCGATGATGCAAAAAAAGGCACTCCTGCGCATGCGTATGCGGCGCAATGCGCACGCATGACGTACTTTCACAGCGGCCGATATAGTTTTACGCAAGGTCTAGCGATGCATTTCAGTCGCACTGGCTGCCGCAGAGTGATTGACATGAAGTGGGCGTTTCTGGGTGGAAACTGACCGTTTTCAGGGAGTGTTCGAAAAAACGCAGGCGTGCCAGGAAAAATGCAGGCGTGGCTGGGAGAACGCAGGGCGTGTTTGTGACGTCAAATCCGGAACTGATTGGTCTGAAGTGATCGCAAGAGCTGAGCAGGTCTGAAGCTACTCTGAAACTGCACATTTGTTTTTTGTAGCCGCTCTGCGATCCTTTCGTTCGCACTTCTCCTAAGCTAAAACACACTCCCAGAGGGCGGCGGCTTAGCGTTTGCATGGCTGCTAAAACATGCTAGCGAGCGAACCACTTGGAATGACCCCCTATGTACAGTTTGTAGGCTGCTTATACTGAGAAGATAAAACCATTTGTGAAAGAAATGTGGATTCTCCTGGTAAAATCCTGCAGCTGGCTCTATACATACAGTACATGATCTTTATTCAGCCCTGTAATAAATGCTGTATTGTAAATTTAACAATTATTCAAAGCTGGTGACGGCTGAGTATTTTTTTTTTTGTACATTTATTTTCCAGGAATAATGTGCACAGGTGGTCAGAGCATCCATGAGTTCGGGATGAAGCTGAGCAGACAGATCAGTGATACTAGCCCTCAGGGGGACCTGCACTTTTAATAGGTAACTGTTCACACTTGAGGGAGGAGCAGCTAATGAGGCGGCAGAATTTTGGCAAGGTGCTTAGCTAAGGTGCTTCTGAGATGTATAAAATGGGTGTGTAGACACAGAACGATCACTGACACCTGTCGTCTCTCCTCCAGACTCCTTCTACCTGTCCAGCACCCGTCCAGGTGAGTGTAATGTCACTGTGGCATGTATAGATGATTTCCAAACCTAAAGTAGATGTGGATTTGTGAAATCCAAGAATGCATTGGTTGTCTGTACTCTTTATTAATGTAGCCACTGGCTAACTTATGGGACTCCACTATAATGTGTATGGACATACGAGCACATACATTTTATAATGGAGCAAGGAAGCCTGTAGATACAGTATGTAATGCTGTCAATCTGAGAAACTGTTACTTTGCCATGAATTAGCTATGGGGGTAATTCCAAGTTGATCGCAGCAGGAAATTTTTTAGCAGTTGGGCAAAACCATGTGCACTGCAGGGGGGGGGGGCAGATATAACATGTGCAGAGAGAGTTAGATTTGGGTGTGGTGAGTTCAATCTGCAATCTAAATTGCAGTGTAAAAATAAAGCAGCCAGTATTTACCCTGCACAGAAACAAAATAACCCACCCAAATCTAACTCTCTCTGCACATGTTATATCTGCCTCCCCTGCAGTGCACATGGTTTTGCCCAACTGCTAAAAAATTTCCTGCTGCGATCAACTTGGAATTACCCCCTATATACGGACCTCATAAAGAATTTCTAGTAAGGTACCTATAATGAATAAGATCAATGCTAATGCAGGGGTCTCAAAAAAAAAAAATGGTAGATGAGGAGAAACATAGTTACAGTAAATGTGGAAACGTATTTTCATTCTATATACTGTACTGCTATTGTTTTCTTTATAGATTATAAACTCCTGTTTGATTTATTATACTTTCTATTATATCTTCTTTATTTATCATACCTGTGATCAATAAATTTTACTGTTTTTTGTGATTCTTCTTTCTGTTCATTTGTATAATTTTCTCTCCAGTTTACCATCCTGCCATGTTTTCTCTCCCCTTCCTGCAACTTATGTTCATCTCTCCTTTTATTCCTGTGTTCGCAGCTAGACCCTTTCACCATGGCCCTCTGGATTCAGTGTCTCCCTCTGGCAATCCTTCTTAGTCTGTTTACACCCCCCACCGAAGCCATAGCTAACCAGCACCTGTGTGGCTCTCACCTAGTGGAAGCCTTGTACTTTGTGTGTGGAGAAAAAGGCTTCTACTACTATCCTAAGGTCCGAAAAGATCTCGAGCAACAACTTGGTAAGATATAAACATCCTTTATTAAAGTCTTTATAGTTTTAGACACTCAGCTCAGCATAACGTGTACCTTTCTCACTTGATATTTGTTTAGTATGGTTGGGTAGGGAACAGTTCGTTTACTGATATGACTTAACCACAGGGTCGACTCGTAACCAGGGTGGTACAAGAAGGGCAGCCGTTCAGTGCACAAATCTGATTGAGCAGCTGGACCAGTCAAATGATGTTTGTTTTTCTGCATCTCTTAGTGTAATTTTTGGCTAGTTTATGGTGTTAGGAGATACTAAATAACTGCTATGAGGCACTGGTCGCTACCAGCACAGGATCCAGTGGTAAGCAGTTATGCTTACACTGTGTGAGGGAGTACTCATGCTTGTCTACAGTAGCTGGCTGTGCTGCTTAAAATGTAATATATATATTATACATTTTTTACTGTTACTCTATTGTATTTTATCTGTACCAAATAAATTTGTTGTATATTTTTATACACATGGACTGATACATATTTTAATTAATACACCCGTGGTCACCAGGACCCTTATACCAATTGTTCATATACCACTCTTACAGTAACTTACCATTACTGCATACTTAAGGGACGGCAGACGCCCAAAATCATTGGTAGTGTTTTTAGTTGGGTGCATTTATAACATTTGTGGCGCTTGCATATTCTTTGTTGTGTATATATACATATATATATATATATATAAAATCTAGATAGATACAGTAAGACTGGGATGTAGTTACATTACCGGGATTGCGGCTGTCAGGATACCGACGCCAGAATCCCAACCACTGACAATGCCGTTAGCCAGAATACCGGCTAACAGGGGCTATTCCACCCATAGAGTGGGAATAGAACCTGTGGTGAGAACAGCGAGCTACCAAGCCCCCAGTGCAGCGTCGCAGTGAGCCCGGAAGGGGCTTTGTTATGCTCACATACCTGCCGGCATTCTAGTGGACAGGATCCAGGCGTCGGTATGCTGACCGCCGGGATCCCGGCCGCTGGCATCCCATACCCAACTCTTAAGACTACATGCTTCCCACATGATGTTATTCATGATGGTGCTCCTGTATATGGCGGCTGTGTTCCACTGCAGTGACAGAGATTGCAAACTGAAAAGATGCCAAGGCAGAACAGGTCATCATAATCATGATGATGATAAATAGATCAAACTGGTAAAAGCCATTATTTGTCAATTGTACCATCCCGGCTGCTTGTGTTTAGAAAGGACCATGCAGCTCTGACCAATTTGATGCCCTAGGCAAGAGTCTGTCTGGTGCACCCCCTCCTGTGTCTCCAGCCATCAAGTCTTTCCCCTAGTTTTCTTCATTGACAGTAAGTATACCTGGGGAATATTGCCTGGCAACTAAGTGTTCACGGTAGATCAATCCCTTATTCAATGCTGAATCTAAGCCAATCAGCTGCCACCTTGATAAGCAGGATACAAGGGAGAGAATACGCACATCGCTGAACTGATTAACTTTTTTCCCCATAAGCTACTGTCTTTAACTCCAGTCTCTGTGCTGAGGTAGCTGACGTTGATGCATAAATATTGCTTTCTGCCCTGACAGGTGTGAAACATGAAGAACCTGCTCTCCTTTCTCTAAGCTTAGGGGTTCTCAACAAATTCCTGGGTGTAGCTTAAGAGAAGGGCAGAGTTCCTATTTGTAATACACCTTTCAGACTGCCAGCTATTAACACAGGTTAATGGCACATGAGCGCGCATAACCCGTGTTCATGTGCGGTCTGAAAGGTGCCAGGGGAAAAATACCAGGTCGAGCGACCTGGTATTTCAACCCTGGTAGCAAGCAGGGTTGAACTCGTGTTCAACCCGGCTCGCTGTGCGGTATGAACGGGAGCCGGATCGATGTGACCCTTTTCCCCGTTCACTGTGTGTGTACAGGCAGTGCTTGGAGATCATGTGATCTCCAAGCGCCACCCCCGGCACATCACCGCGGGCGCCTGAGGCAGGTCGCACCCTGGGAGCTCCCGGGTGCGACCCGCCTCAGGCTGTGTGATAGGGGTTTAAGTGAATAGTAGGTTAGGATCATATAAGGGAAGGGTGCTGAATGTCAGTGTGTGTGTGTAAAGAAGCACCCACCTCTCCTGTGCTTTGCTTCTTCTCTCGGAGAATGGTTATACTGGTGTTCTGCAGCAGCGCTGGCATACATCAGGACTTAGCCACATCTTTCACCAAAGAGCTGTGGTCAGAGTCTACTTCTTTGTCTTCTCTTTCTCAGCTTTCCGGTTCAGTTCTTCCAGCCTTGGCTTCCCTGCGTACGATAACAGCACTTTTATGATAGCGAATCTGACAGGGGAGAGAGGAGCTGCTTGCAGCAGTTCTCCTGTATGCAGTAGCAACAGCAGTGGCAGAACTTGCGTGTGGTGGGCCCAGGTTCAAAAATATGCCATGGGCCCCCCTCCTTCACCCTACGGGGAGATGCAGTGGGTGACTGGGAAGAAGCTCTGGATGACAGTGGAAGAGGCTGTGGGTGACAGCGGGAGAGTCAGTGGGTGACAGCGGGAGAGGCTGGGGGTGACGGAGAGGCAGGTAATGACTGGGGAGTCAGTGGGTAACAGGTAGAGGTGACTGGAAGAGGCAGATGGTGACAGGGAGAGGTAGATAGGGAGAGACAATGGGTGATTGGAGTGATAGTAGGTAATAGGGAGAAGCAGAGGGTGAAGGGTAGAGGCAGGGGGTGACTGGGGAGGCAGAGGGTGGTAGGTGGTGACTGGGCAGTCAGTGGGACATGGAAAGGTAGAGGGAGACAGGGAGCAATGGATGACAGGGAGAGCTAGGGGATGACAGGGGAGAGATAGTGGATGACAGTGAGAAGGTAACAGGGAGATAGTGGATGACTGGGAAGGCAGAGAGTGACAGGGAGATAGTGGGTCACTGGAGAGACATTGGGTGACAGGGAGATAGAGAGTGACAGATAGATAGTGGGTGACTGGGGAGACTTTGAATGAAAGCTTTGAGATGGCTGCAGGCAGTAACAATCATAAGTTTACTTACTTCTGGGGCCAGGTAAGATGGGCAGTGAGATGGGCTGGCTGTCTCTGCAGGCAGGGGCAGGGCTGTTCCTCCTATCCACTTGGCCACGATCCTCATTCCTAGCTACACTGCCTCCCCATCAGTCAACCAGTCTCCAGCAGTCACTCAGGAGGCAGATGGGAGGAGCCAGGGAGAGATGAGAGGGTGGCCCACCTCCTGACTTCCGTCTGGAATGCATCCCCTGGGTCTGTAGTCATGGCGCATGGAGTGGTGGGGTGTTGTACTAATGAGTCTGTTTGACTCATTATAAAGCTGCAGGCAGTTAGGGGCTACTTCTGATGGCGGCTCTATGACTGATGGTGATAGCGGCTCTGACAGAAGGTGAGGGGCTGCTGGACAGTGGGCTCTATTCCCCTCAGACAACAATTCATCAGCAGTCAATAGCAGCGGCTTCTTGCAGGCACGGGACAGCTGGAGCCAGTACAGCGGATCTAGGCCTGTACAGATGCCCTAGCCCAGGGGTGGGGAACCTGTGGCCCTGTAGCTGTTGTTGAACTACACATTTCAGCATGCCCTGCATCCGTTTTGGCAAAAAATAGCCTGTGGCAGGCATGCTGGTATGTGTAGTTCAACAACAGTTGGAGGGATACCCTAAGCCTGCCCAACCTATCCAGATGTCCTAGGAATTTCCAGATGCCCTAAGCCAGTGGTTCTCAAATGGTGTGCCGTGGCACCCTGGGGTCCCTCAGGACACTTGCAGGGGTGCCTTGGATTGGTGGTTCAGGACCAATTCAAATTATTTATGGTTAATGTAATAGGTAAAACCAGTGCTGGTGGCTGACAATCATAAAATATGTGGGCAAACATAAATGTCCCTCACCACACAACTGAGCCTAAGGATGACATATAAACACAATTTAATTAATGTCATATTTGTTTCTAAAATTATTAATAAGGAACTTTTGACCTAGAGATGCCCTGATTTTTTTTTTTTAATACTCTAGGGCGCAGTGATTCAAAAAAGTTTGGGAACCACTGTCCTAGGCAAATGCTGATTTTGACTATGCCTAGGGCTGTCTCTGTATAGTACATTGGGGGTCATTCCGAGTTGTTCACTCGTTGCCAATTTTCGCTATACTGCGATTAGTCGCTTACTGCGCATGCATTTACACAAAAGTTAGGTATTTTACTCACGGCATAACAAGGATTTTTCATCGTTCTGGTGATCGGAGTGTGATTGACAGGAAGTGGGTGTTTCTGGGCGGAAACTGGGCGTTTTATGGGAGTGTGCGGAAAAACGCAGGCGTTCGAGTTGCAAAACGCAGGAGTGGCTGGAGAAACGGGGGAGTGGTTGGGCAAACGCTGGGTGTGTTTGTGACGTCAAACCAGGAACGAAAAGGACTGAGCTGGTCGCAATGGCTGAGTAAGTCTGGAGCTACTCAGAAACTGCGGGGTAATCGTTACGAGAAAATTAGCGAAGCTTTCGTTAGCAATTCTGCTATGCTAAGATACACTCCCAGTAGGCGGCGGCTTAGCGTGTGCAATGCTGCTAAAAGCAGCTAGCGAGCAAACAACTCGGAATCACCCCCATTGTGTTATACTGTAGCTCACATTCTAACTTGTTATTAGAGCTCATTATTCTCATTTATGTTTATATGGGGAAGTTCAAATACTCCCATCAAGGGGGCATATTTACAAAAGTGTGGGTTTATAGATGTGGAGATGTTGCCCACAGCAATCAGTCAGATTCTGAGGGCCCCATACACTACAACGATATGTCTGAGGCTGAAGTCGGATGCAGTTTCCCTTGAACTCCCCCGGGACCTTCCCGGGAGTGATTACATACGATTTTGTGCTATTTTTGCATAAGATATATCGCATGCGATTGATGAAGCCGCTATACATCACATGCAATATATCGTACGGAATACAATTGTACCATAAGATATATCTGATGGGCTGGATAGAGGGCTACGGGGTCTGGGAGTGTCCTGAGAATGACAGTCAAACTTCCCAGTGACACATCGCATGCGATATATCACATGCACAAAAAACACACTTTTTTCATACGATTCCATCCAATTCCGATATATCATTAGTGCAGCACTAACGACCTAGGGCATGCATGTCCAAACTGCGGCTCTCCAGCTGTTGTGAAACTACATATCCCAGGATGCCCTGACACAGTTTTGTTGTCAGAGAATGCTAATGCTGTGTCAGGGCATGCTGGGATGTGTAGTTTCTCAACAGCTGGAGGGCCGCAGTTTGGACATGCCTGACCTAGGGGATCCTATCCGACAGCCACGGGAACGCGCATCAGATTGGATATGATCTAAAACACATACGATTGTACACAATTTCACACAATATATCAGACGGATATATCGGAATTGAATGAAATCGTGTAAAATTTTCCTAGTGTATGGGGCCCTTAACTATTATCTTCTAGAAGGCGCTAGATAAGTGAAGTAGAATCTGACTGGTTGCTTGCTATGGGCAACATCTCCACTTCTAGAAACCCGCGCTATAGTAAATATACTCCTAGGAGTCAGGGCATGGATCCAGAGGCCTCAGTTGTAGAGGTCAGAGCTTCTCTGGGCTCATAGGGAAAGTATGCCTACAGTGGTTTCTCTTTTCCAAAATAGTTTAGGAAGAGGGACCAGATAGAAAAAAAAGACAAGCTTAAACATTATACATTATACATCTTTTGACACCTTTTAAGTATTTAAAGAGAGTGCTATTATTTGTTTGCCCCTGGTCTTGTAATCAATAAATGGGTGTAACACGGTGTAAGTTAAGACACTGTACAGTGACTATGCCTTTATTTTTGGTCTCTGCAGCAAGTGGGCCCCAAGATAGCGAGCTGGACGGGACGCAGCTTCAGTCACAGATGCAAGACTATCAGATGCGGAAGAGAGGCATTGTGGAACAGTGCTGCCACACAGCATGCACTCTGTATGAGCTGGAGAACTACTGTAACTAAGAGCCATCCGGGCAGTCATCAGGCACTTACACAAATGACTCCTATGCAAATGTTTTGTGTGTTATTATGTAACAAGATAAAGTAAATTACCTGTGAACACACAAATTTCCCCTTTCTCTTTGCATACTTACACACACACACACACACACACACACACACTGCATCTTCCTATGTAGAAGTATGCCTGTAAAACGTTGGACTATACATAAATATTAATAGTAATTATTAAATATATGTCCTCACCCTAAATATGTCCATATTTCAGTTTGTATTTTTATTTTTTTTACATTTTCTGCTGTTTGCTGTAAAATCCAACTCGCATAATTCTGCTATTCGATATGTAGTGTATTATGAATAGCTATTAAGTGACAGCTAAACAGTGCTACTTTGTAATGACTGTAAGTAGACATGAGTAGAATATTGAAGGACAGGTGGGAAAGTCTTTCATAAAGAAAATGGGTTCACGCAAGGGTATCGGGTCTCTCGAGACCAACCGAGAGGGGACAGGGTGACAGGGAGTGCAGAGAAAGGGTACAGTTGTGAGGAGAATTTCGTTAACCCGGTGCTTTTCTGATCCTGAATGGGGTGAAAATGTCCATAATGTTATACAAAGCCTCTTTTCATAATGTAAGTGCCCTGTACCTATCCATCCTCTTTCGCTGCCTGCATACAAATAAACATAAGAGATAAAGCATTTCTTCTGGTATTATTTAACTGTGCTACTGTGTGTATAATAAGTTTGATTTATAAATGCATTAAGGCAAGATTTATATGCTGTGGGGCTGTCATCAGGCTCGCAGCTGCTGTGATTAGCCTGTGGTTTTTACATCCAACTAACGGGAAATAAGAGAGGGAAAAATATATTGTGTAATAGAAACAAAGACATATCGGCCTCAGCCATTTCACATTCTGTAGCTTAAATACATTCTTAAAGTATATTATGTATAGAATGCAAATACTTTAATACTGACAATCAGGCTGCAATGGCAGTAGGGAGGTTAAACTGGCAGTGAAACAGGGCATGCAATCTCTGGGATTTTCAAAGGGGTGTATAAGGGGACACGGGGGTAGACAGAGCCAAAAGACCTTATATCCCATTGTAAGAGAAGCAGTGCTGCTTTCTATTAAAGAAGAAGTTATGGCTAGAAGGGGAGGGGGCGTCTTGACTGTTGGCTGAAAGCCACTCGCTGTTGCCTACCCCAAGCCCCCCTATTCCTCTCCGCCCCCCGCGTTCTTATCCTGAGCTGACCCCCTGTTTGGCTCTCTCCCAGAAAGCAAACCTCGAGCCCCTCGGAAAGCCCTGAGACTGGACGCCCCCCCAGCCTGATGGCCCCCCTCTCTGCCAGACGGGGGGCTTCCTGCTCTGAGGCAGCTGGGAGCTCTGTGCTTTGTCTCTGCTGCTGATGGAGGGGGAGAGGGGTTGAAAGGTTAGGGGTGCAACACTCTGCAGTTGATGTAAAGGGGTTAATGTCATGATGCTCTACAAGGCGGTGACAAGGAATAACGTAAGGGTACAGTGTTCTGCAGATCCAATGCCAAGTATGTTCACTGTAACACCCTGATAATGAAACAATGTTCTACCAGTCAATGTAAGGAATGGATTGATAATGTAATGCTCTGCAAGGTAAAAGATTAGTTTTACAGGGAAGTATTTTGTAACTCCAAGTGAAAAGGCCAGTTATTGGGGTGGATGCTCTGCTGCAGCGTGTGGACAGATGAGTTATATTCTGCAGCTGTGGTAGACTAAGTAATGGATGAAAATTCAGCAGATCTAGAAATGATTTGGTGTTGGCGTGATATGCTGTAGATGCAGGTTAGTAGTGTAAGCCTAAGCAAACGGTACAGTATTTCAGAAATTATTTATAGTTTATAAAGATCTACACCTAGTAAATGCAGGGCACACATACTCTATAGGTGTCACAGAGGTCTATTTCATCTAAAAGCATGTGGAAAAGGCTGTTTCCACATTATGTAAATATCCCTGCAATTTTAGAAATGCCTAAACCTGAAGATTATCTGTTCAACTATACAACTACAGTAGTTGGCTGGTTGGAACGAAAATCTGGTAAAATGTATGGGAGCAAATTACAATTATTTGTTTAAAAACACTGGTAAACAGACAAAAATGGCTGTTCACATTGGTTCCTTGTAATGTAAACAAAGGTGTCTATTCATGAAGCAGTGAAAAGAGTGGAGAAGTGAGCCTGTGGAGAAGTTGCCCATGACAACCAATCAGCTGCTCCGTACAATTTTATAGTATGCAAATTCTAAATATCACTTCAATGCTGATTAGTTGCCATGGGCAACTTCTCCACTGGCTCACTTCTCCTCCCTTTTCACTGCTTCATGAATAGACCCCTTTGTCTGTTAACCGTTTTTTGGTGTTTTTTTTGTCCGTTTAGGCGTTTGTGGCGTCTAGGAGAAAATTATCCTATACATTACTCAAGTTTTTCGTTCCAAACCACCTACTAGTTGGATGGTCGGATATGTAATCTTAAAGTACATGGCTTTGAGGCACGATTTCTCTAAAGCTATGTACAATTATCAGGCCGATTTCTGATTAATCTGTAGACATGATAAAACAGTCCAAAAACATCCAGAAATGTTCAGATCACTTATTGTGTGGAATTAATAATGAGAGATATCATTGGCAGGAAAATCGCACCATATGGGGGATTGCTTTAAAAATCCCTCTAGTGTGTAGCTATCTTAAGGCATGAAATCTGCTGTTGTAGTTAAACTAACTCTTCGGATTTCAGTTCCCATTATTCTCATCTCAGTAGGGACAGTGGTCTGCAGGCAGGGCCGTCTTTCCGTATGGGCTCAATGGGCTCTTGCCCAAGGGCCCCAGGAGTATAAGGGCCCTAGGCTGATAGCTGAGGGTCCCCTCTTTCCAGGGGTACCAGATTTTTGAAAATCGGGCCAGGGGAACCAGAGATATCCGACTTCAAAGCAGTGGTCTCCATCCAAGCCTGTTAATTGCTCTACCCAGCCAGATATCTCAGATTCTGTTTGACTTACAGTTTTTCTGATGGTATACTCCAAAAGCTGGGACTCTCCCCTTTTGGTGAACACTGGCAGCTTGTCTCTACTATGCCCAGAACCAGAGATATCAGCCTTCCAGCAGCTGGTCCTTGCTCCAGCTCCACACGCCTGGTATACAGTTTTATATTTTCGTTGGTGGATTGCTCCGGCTCCTGAACTCTGATCCCCAAGTCCTCAGTACCTCCTGAAAGGTGAGACTCTCTAGTTTATTATTATCCCATTAAAGCTAGGAAATCTATTTGCAGGAACTGGAGATATCTGCAGTAAAGCAATCTGCCCTCCCACCAGAAAATGATGAATATTAAGCCAACTCCACTATCCACCCCTCCCCTGCACATTAAAAACCCCTACCATCCTGGAAGTTATGTACCAGGGCCCCTTCATTCAGCCCAATGCCACCTTCTACAGTTTAGTGTTCTCACTTCTGACCCATCTGTGCAGTAAAGGATTAATTAACAGAAATCACTGCTCCAGGTCCTACAGTACATGCTGAGCGACAGATAGAACACCCCCTGCCGCCCACGGGACATCAAAGCTGCCGCTGATAGCACCCCCAACCCCTACCGCTGGAGGATAGGTAGGGGCCCCAGTGCATTGTTGTGCCCAGGGGCCCACACTGCTGTTAAGACGGCCCTGTCTGCAGGGCCGGTTCGAGGGCCCTCGGCGGCCCGGGCAGGGAATGGGGGCGTGGATTAATACAGGGGGCGTTGCCAGTTACGCCCCCTGTACAGTAGAAGCGCCGCTTAAATGCTGAGTGGTGCGCAATGACGTCATCGCGCACCGCACAGCAAAAGGTCCTCTCCACGAAGGGAAACTAGACGCATAGCGTCTAGTTCCCTTCGTGGAGAGGACCTTTGCTGTGCGGTGCGCGATGACGTCATCGCGCACCGCTCAGCAAAGGTCCTCTCTGCGAAGGGAAACTAGACGCTACGCGTCTAGTTCCCTTCACGGGACCACAGCCGCAGAGCCGGGGGACACAGCGGGCAGCGGAGGGCACAGCAGTGGCGGATCTTGCCATGGTGCGGCGCCCTCCGGATGGCGCCAGCGCCCTCCGGTAGGCGGCCCCCCGGGCAAAAGTCCTGCTTGCCCGTGGCAAGGTCCGCTACTGGTGGTCTGGGCCAAATTTTCTTAGATTAAATGGCGTTATCTGTTATATCCCTTTGGAGAGGGATTTTCTGACCTATCTCTGTCAGCATCCTTGCTCCTCCCCGATGCATATGGCGATTTCATTTTGCACATAGATGGCCTGATGGCTGCTTTAGCACAGTGGGGCAGATGTATTATGCCTGGAGAAGTGATAAAGAAGTGATAAGTGGAAGGTGATAACACAACAGCCAAACATTCCGGTTTTGAAAAGTGACCGTTAGGAGCTGCTTGGCTGGTGCGTTATCACCTTCCAATTATCACTTCTTTATAAATTCTCCAGGCTTAATACAGATGTGTCCTCTAACATCCTTGCTGCAGTCATACTAAACAGACCTTGAAGTCGTGCCATGCTGTGGCGAGACTCTGTAGCACCGGGCAACTTTTTTGCGTTTTTTTTTTTCCGTGAAAATGCGCCTTGGACATAAAGTAATGTAGTAGGACAAACACGCAGCTTCTTCTGATTAAATTGATATGCAGCATGCCTATGTTCTGTGTGTAATTGCGGCAGTTCCTCCTGCTTAGCTTTGCCACACTTGGCGAAGCGGACTTTTTACCAGGAAAAGATTTCCCTTTTCCTGACCCTCTCTTCGCTTTGCCAATGCTAGCGAGTCGGAAGCCCTTGGAAGCACAAAACTGTGGAACAGGGCATTGCCATTATTATGGAGAGCCTCATGCCTATGTTCTGCTACAAAACTGAAAGATTGCAAAGCCAGGAACCAACTAGTGACCCTGGCATTTACCTCTTTATTCATATGCATTCACTGTAGTGGGGGTGTGGTCGGTGACCAGGGTGAATTTCTTACCAAGTAGGTACATTAGTACTGGAGGGCCTCTACTGCCCACTTCATGGCCAGACATCACTGCTCCACTGTAGCATACTTTTTATCTCTCTGGTGTATTTTACGGTTGAGGAAAAGAATCTGTCTCTCGTCATCCTTCACCCTTTTATGACAATACTGCCCACAGACCTGTCCTGGAAGCATCTGTTGGCAAAACAAACCTTTCTCTGAAATTAGGTGCCAAACAAAGCTTCTTTCAAATCCCTCCATGCAACCTCTGAGGACTCGTACCAATCTAAACTGTCTGGTTTACTTATTTGTTTAGGAAGTCTGTCAATGGAGTAGCCCAAGCAGCAAAGTTTTGGATAAACCATCTGTAGTAACCGACTAAATCCAGAAAAGACTGCAGTTGGAGATCCTTTATGGCTTAGGCCAGTCCCTCACAGCTTCATCCTTATCCACCAGGGGTTTTATGTTCCCCGGCCAACCAAATAGCCTAGGTACTTGGCCTCTGTCATGTCTATCGCACATTTGGCTGGGTTTTCCTTAAAGCCATGGCATCTCAAAGACTTTAGAACAACCACCACCTTGGGAAGATAGGATTCCCAGTCTTGACTATGGATGACTATGTCATCAGGTAAGTGGTGGAATATTCTCGGTGAGGTTTTAGCAGTTTGTCCATGCAGGCCAAATGGCAACATCTTATACTAAAATAGCCCTTCAAGTGTCGAAAAGGCTGTTTTGAGTTTGGCTGAGGCAGTGAGTGGTATCTGCCGGTACCCCTTTGTTAAATACAGCGTAGTCAAATGCCGACTACTGGCCAGATTCT